>NC_022031.1:58723407-58748370 GCF_000317375.1 Microtus ochrogaster | reverse complement strand
CGATGAAGCTCCGACCCAGGATGGACGTAGGCTAGAATCTCCCTGGTAAGCCACCTTATGGGCTACAGAAGATTATTAGAGATGGGCTAGTCCAGGTGCGAGAGTTAGCCTAGAAGAGGCTGGATAGAAATGGTCAAGCAGTGATTAAATGAATACAGTGTCCGTGTAATTATTTCTGGGCATAAGCTAGCCGTGCGGGCAGCAGGGTGCTGGGAAGGCAGCCCCGCCGCTCCTATTTCAACACACACACACATTTAGTTCTGTGTGTGTTTGGTAATATGCACATATGGGTACATGTGAGTATAGGTGTCATCACCCTCAGCTGCTTTTCCACCTTAGTTTTTAAGCTTTTTTCTTTTCCTCCCCTCCCTCCCTCCCCTCCTCTTCTTCTCTCTCTCTTTCTGAGATGGGATTTCTCTATGTAGCCCTGGCTGTCCTGGTGTTGGCTATATGTAAACCAGACTGGCATGAAACTGAGATCCTCCTGCCTCTGCCTCCCACGTGCTGGGAGTTAAGGTGTGTGCCACCATGCCCAGCTCCATCTTATTTTTTTGAGACAGTATCTCTCACTGAGCCCAGTGCTCAATGATTTGGCTAGATTAGCTGGCTTCTGGGATCTGCCTCTTTTTATGCCCTCTCCAGCCCCCAAAACTGGGGTTGCAAGAATGTTTGACAGTGTCTGACTTTTCTATAGGTCACACTATTCACAATCAGGCCTTCTGTTTGCCAAGTCAAGCACTTTACACACTGAGCCATATGCCAAACCTGCTATACAGACTTTCAGGTTTACATCTTTGTGTAACTATAGGCAGTACTTCAATTTGAAGTTCATGTTTCCATTGCTAGTATTTAAGAGAAATATAATTGATTTTTGTGTTTATCATGAATCCGCCAACCTTGCTAAACTACCTTAATAATTCTAGACTTCCACCTTGCAATTTTCTGGAGATTTTCCCACTGATGTAATACAGTTTTAATTGTTCTGCTCTGAGCTGCATATCTTCGTTTTTTTCTAATAATAGTGTGCAGGCTAGGCCTTCCGTCAACATGTTCAGTAGAGCAGAAACAGGTATTTTTCCCCGTTTCTGAACTAAGGGGCATGACATTCGTTTTTTTTGTAATGAAGGGTACCATTAGCTTTAGTTGTATGTGATGTGTGTGTACACATTCTTTAATGATTTGAGAAAATTCTCTTCAATTTTATTTTCTAAGATTCCCTCCCTCCCCCTGCAAAAAGAAAAAGAAAAAAGAAAAAAAAGAAAAAATAAAATGCATGGGTGAGTGATTAGTTTTATCAAATGCTTTCTCTGCATCAATTGCTATGATCAGGTTACATGATTCAATTTTGGATGTCGAGCAAGCACCAATTATTTTAGAGAAATTCATCTGGCCATGATCATATACGTTTTATAAATACACACATACATGTATACATTCTAAAATTCTACTTGCTGGGATTTTGTTGAGGACTTTTGTCTATGTCTGTATTTTTCCTTTACTTGTATTGTCTTTGGTTTGGTGTAAGAGCAATGTTATTTTCATAAAATAAAAAGCAAAGTTTTACTTTCTGCTTTCTGGAAGACAGTCTAGAACTGGTATTTCTTTCTTTCTTTAAACATTTAGAATTCTCCAAACAAAACAAAGCAATCTGGCCATACAGATTTCTTGTGAGGATGTGTTTTTTGTTTGTCGATATGGGTCTCTCCCTGGCTGTCCTAGAACTCACTACGTAGGCAGGGATTTCAAACTCACACAGTCTCACCTGCTTCCGTCTCTAAGCACTGGGAGTAAAGGTGTGGGTCACCACGCTTGGCTCCGAGGAAGCTTTTAAATTATGAATTCAATGTCCTTAACAGTTTAAAGGACTACTCAAATTAGTTACTTCAAGAGCTTCTGCAGCACTGAGCATATGAAGTTCCTGGACTGTGGTGGCGATTTCTACCTTTCCCTAGACTTTGAGCTATACACTTCTGCATCTACCGCACCGGTTTCCCTAACAAATAATTCCATGTTTTTGTTAGGTTAATCATAGTGAAAAATATACAGTCAAGAAACTGTAGCTCTGGCAAAGACCACCCACAGTTCAACACTTCCTGCTAGCACTCACCCCAGCACAGCTCTGTATCCCACAAGGGAGTCAGACGTCTGTACTGGCTCAGTGGTTCCTACGTTCTGGGTTTCCCAAGACCATATTTAAACCTCTCAATGTCACCAAATGACTGTGGGATATTTGAGTACTGTTAGATATGATCACAAGGCTGAGGATACAAGGGCTGAAGAGAGAGGAGCAGGATAGAGAGGAACTGGTTCTTCATGATGTTGCTGGGCTGCTGAATCGTGTCCAGGAACCACTCTATCTGAATTTATAGGAATGGGTGGGTTGAGATGGTTTGCTTAAGAGAAACTGGTTCACTTCATCTGTGCTGTCATCTCTATGTGGGTATGACTATTTACAACAGCACTCTCTTATCTTTTGTACCTCAAGGTCTACGGTAAGCCAGTCTTCTGTTTGTTACAAATGCTGGTAGCTTTGTGTCTCCTGGACAGTCTTGCCAGAAGCTTGTTAATTTTATTGATGCTTTAAAAAAAATCCAGCTGTTTGCGTCAACAATTTTTGTTTTCAATAAGATTGACTTTTTTTTCCCTCTCTCCCTTTCATATAAGATTATACTACACACCCCAGACTGGCCTTGAAATGATTATCCTCCTGCCTCAGTCAGGGAGACATTCGCCTACTTTTTGTCTTTATTTTCTTTCTCTCTTATCTTGCACTGAGCTCTTAAGGAAGGATCAAGCTTTGAGACCTTTCCTCCTTATGTGTGCATTTATGGTACACATCATCTCCTACAGGGCTGCTTCAACAGTTTGCTCCAAATTACCACAATACAGTTGTATTCACATTTAGTTCATTATGTTTTTGTATTTGGAGAGCTCCTCTTTGACTCACAGATTAGAGCCATACTTCATTCATTTACAAGTGTTTCCAGCAACGAGCTTTTGAGTTCTAGTTAAAGTCTACTGTGATTAGAAATTATATTACATGGCTTCAGTACTTTAAATCCTATTTTTTATTTTATGACCTAGTATTTTGTCTACGATCTGAAGGCCCTGTAAGGAGCTTCTATTTTCACATTAATGTGAACACAACTAGTTCTCCTTTCAGTTGCACCAGTTTCTGCCTTAGGTATCTTAAGCTATAGCTGGTAAATATAGAAACTTCTGTCTTCCTGATGAGCTGACTTATTATGGAGTATATCCCCCTTTGTCTCTGGCAATTATTATTTTTTGATCTTATCTTTACTTCATCTGTTACTAATACAGCCACTTCCACTTCCTTTCCTTCCTTCCCAAGCCCCCAAGACAGGGTTTCTCTGTGTAGCCATGGTTGTCCTGGAACTCACAGAGATCTGACTGCCTATGCCTCCCCGTGCTGGGATTAAAGGCAAGTGTCACCACTGCTCAGCTTCCACTTTCTGTTATTAATATCTAAATATAATTTTCTCAATTACTTCAGTTTCAGTCTCCCTATAATGTTATATCTGAAGTTTCTTGTTCATGCCTTGTAGCTGAGATATATTTCTTAATTCTCTCCGCTTATTTCTCTTTTGATTAAGTTTTCTATTACATATTATTGACATATAAGGTCCAAATCTATCACCTGCCCCCGACACCTTCTCTCCTTTCCATGTTTGCTGTGCGTATGTGTTTAACCAGGGCTCGTTACATTATGTCAGTTCTCTGAAAACCCTTTACTTTGAAATAGTGCCTCCCCTAAATTGTCCGAACTGACTGTGATCCTCTTGTGTCAGCCTCTCAAGAAGCTGGGATTATAGGAATGCATAACCACGCCCAACTTCCCTGCTTCCTTTTCATTTAAACATTTGTTAGACTTAAATTTGATTTGTATATTGTTCCTGGTGTCTCTTTAGAAAATCTTTCAAGTACAGCACAAGGTATTATACCACACATACATAATTAACCACTATTTACTAGGGCCTTTGTTTTACCAAACAAATCTAGTAAAGTTTAGAGACCTTACTTTCTATAATGTCCCTTCATTACATATTGGCTAAGAGATTTCTTTTCTTTTCTTTTCTTTTCTTTTCTTTTCTTTTTTTTTTTTTTTGATTTTCGAGACAGGGTTTCTCTGTAGCTTTTGGTTCCTGTCCTGGAACTAGCTCTTGTAGATCAGACTGGTCTCGAACTCACAGAGATCCGCCTGCCTCTGCCTCCCAAGTGCTGGGTATAAAGGCGTGCGCCACCACCGCCCAACGGGCTAAGAGATTTCTACTTGCCTACACTGATAACTACACTGAGCAGGCAGGGTTGCTTCAACCATCAGACACACTTTATAACACTCAACAGTGTGTCTTATTCAGCTTTATTTTTTTTTACTATGTTTTTCTTTCATTACAATGCTCTGAGATAGTTTTTCTTTTCTTTTTTAAAAGATTTATTTATTTATTATGTATACAACATTTTTTCTCATGTATGATTGCATGCCAGAAGAGGGCACCAGATCTCATTACAAATGGTTATGAGCCACCATGTGGTCGCTGGGAATTGAACTCAGGACCTCTGGAAGATCAGTCAGTGCTCTTAACCTCTGAGCCATCTCTCCAGCCTGATAGTTTTTCTTTTATCGTTTCATTTCCTAGAGACATTCTTCTATGGTAGATCTGCAGTTGACAAACTTATTTATCTGACAATCCTTGATTTTTATTTCATTCCTAAAAGTCATTTGTGGTAGGTAAAGTATTCTAGGTTACCAATTCTTTTTATTTAGTTCTTGAGAAACATGCCACTTTCTTCTGAAATTGAAAAAAATCTTATGTATATGAGTGTTCTGCCTGCATGTATACATGTGGACCACATGTGTGCAATACTCATAGAGGCCAGATAAGGGAGTGGGAACCCCCTGGAACTGGAGTCACAGATGGTCGTGAGCGGCCACATAAGTGACAGGAACTGAACCCTAGTCCTCTGCAAGTGGTCAGATGATGGAGGAAGGTCATTGGTTAAAAAAATAAAGAAACTGCTTGGCTGGCCCTCATAGGTTAAAACATAGGTGGGAGGAGCAAACAGAACAGAATGCTGGGAGGAAGAGGAAGTGAGCTCAGACTCAACAGCTCTGCTGTCTGGAGTAGAGACGCCATACTCCCGGCTCCTGGGCGGACACGGGGATAGCTCTGCTCTCTGAGGCACACACGATGAAGCTCCGACCCAGGATGGACATAGGCTAGAAGCTTTCTGGTAAGCCACCTCGTGGGCTACAACAGATTATAAGAAATGGGCTAGTCCAGGTGCGAGAATTAGCCTAGAAGAGGCTAGATAGAAATGGGCCAAGCAGTGTTTAAAAGAATACAGTGTCCGTGTAATTATTTCGGGTAAAGCTAGCTGGGTGGCGGGACACAGCCCCGCCGCTCCTCCTATTACTACAGTCAGAACCTTTGCAAGAGGGTTTCTTGCAAAGAGAAATCTGCCTCTGAACTGCTGTGTCCCATACCCCAAACAACCTGCGGTGTTGTCTCTCATTGCTTTAAAGTTTTTTCTTTTACTTTCAAGACATTTGACCATTCAGAGCTTTCTTTGCTAGAGATTTATTTGGTCTTATTCTGTTTGGGTAGGCTTGGCTTGATTCTGTATGTTCCTGGCCCCTACCTTCATAATGTGTGAAGTTCTCAGTTTTTTGTTTTTTTTTTTTTGAGATCTTTTCAGAGACACATTCTTTCCCTTCTTCTTTTAGGACTAATGATACATGACTACTTTTGTTATAATCTCACATGTCTATTTGGTACTATTCATCTTTACCCCCAGCCTATTCTTTTCCTGTAGTTTCGAAGCCTCTTTCGAACTTATATTTTGGGATACCAGGGTTCAAAGCCAGGGTTTAATGCATACGAGGCGAATGCTATATACCACGAAGCCACATCCCTGGTCCATCTCTGAAGTTTAAACTGGATACTTTATATTGTTTAAAAAAGATTTGTTTCTATGTTATGTATAGGTGCTTTGCCTACTGTAAGCCTCTATGCAACATGCATGTGCTATGTACAAAGGCCAGAAGAGGGCAGCACATTCTCTGGAACTGGAGTTAAAAGAAGGTTGTTAGCTGCTACATGGATGCTGGGGATGGAATACAAGTCTTCTAAAAGAGCAGCGAGTTCTTGTCACCCCTGAGCCACCTCCCCAGCATGAGCTTCTGTTGTTTAATCATGCCATTGCTATTTCTTTTCTCAATCATACCCCTATCAGACTTACTAATTTCAATTACTATACTCTTAGGTTCTAAAACTGTTTAAATAGTTTTTGGTGGTCATATCTCAGGCTTACTTATGTAAGCAGCATGTACCCTGGCTTCATGCAGGTAGCAGTTCTGGGGTGACACAGTCCTCTCTCCACGTACAGTCTTCAAGTGACTAAGCCTGAGCAGGAACTAAGAATGCTGGTAATTCATGCTTCTCAGGTGTGGGTGGGCAATGCAGGCATGCTGACTGAGTCTAAGAGCTTTAGCACCCCTGTGGGCTTTATGAGACACACATCTTACGACCTTGTTGTCCTGGACCTCTGTTAGCTATTCTTCCTTACACTCTTGGCATATGCACATTCCTCAGGAACTCAGGGTCCACCTCAGTAATTCTATCTTTTCCATCTCAGTGGTCTTTTGCTTTTGTTTCAGGCAGGGTGTTACTCTGTATCCTATGCTAGCTTGAAATTCACTCACCAGTCCACACTGGAGATCACAGAAACTCTATTTCAGTCTGCCGAGCACTGCAATTACAGGTGTAAGCCACCACACCCAACCTCTCTTGCTCATCTAGCATAAGACCTTCCTGGTCTAGGTATACAGAGAACCTTCTACTAGAACCTAGTCATTTGAGGACTATGTTGTGAGACTCGGGACTACATTTAGGCTTCTACTTTGGTGGGCTTCCTCTGACACTGCTCTAAGTGGGAAATGGTGGTACCATTTCTTCACTGTTAGTAATGCTAGGAAAATCTCAGTCTAGTGCAGGTGGATACGGCACCTCTTTTCTTCTGTAACATAGATATCTGGGTAGTGAATTTCTGCCCCCCCCCAAAGATCTATTTACTTATGTACTTTATGTATATGGTGTTTTGATGCATGTACAATTGCACACCAGAAGAGGCATCAGATCTCATGGTCATGGTTACAGATGGTTGTGACCTGCCATGTAGGTCCTGGGAATTGAATTCAGGACTCTGGAAGAGCAGCCAGTGCTCTCCATCTCTCTAGCCTTCTCTTGTTTGTTTTTGAAATAGGGACTCATTACATGGTAGACTGGCCTGAAGAACTGGTATTACAAGTGGGTGTCACCACTGACTTCTGTCCTTCCCTCTTCCTTTCTTTCCTAGCAGTACTGGGGATCTAGTCCAGGCCCTGTGCAAATCAGACAAGCACTTTATCATGCCCTAGCCTAGAACAGCACCCTACGGCCCACACACCCCTAAGAACTCTCTGTTGCATCAAGGTGCCCCTTTCCTGGGACTCTGGCTTCTTTTTCAGTTGCACTTGGCAGCAGGAAAGATTAAGCTGGTCTATCTTCTCAGTAGCTGAAGTTAGACACAAGGTCAGTCTCAGACTCAGGCAATTCTGAGTCAGGCTTCGAGTGCTGGGATTACAGGCATTAGTCAATATGCCCCACTAGAGTCCACCTTTTTTAGATCACAATATAGTCACCATCTTAAAGTACTTTATCATAGTATGCTTAGCTTTTGGAAGGCAAATTAGTTTTCATTGTTAAGGAAAATGCCACTTTCTTATAAGTAAGGCAAATTCTTGCTCAGATGAAATTTAAACAATTAGTCTATAAATCATATAGATTTTTTGTGCTGCTCATCAACTCCAGGAACACAGCATTTATTTAAATTCTCAACCAATAGGATAACAGCAATTTACTACAATGGACATTGTTTGTTAATTAAGAAAAAAGTACACAAAGGCATTAGAGACAGAATTAGAAGTCTAAACTTTTCGCATAAATCAAAGCCTTGTTATGTGACCTCATAGTGTGATTCTTCATTAATGCAGATATGCTTCAGATATCTTGAAATCCTTCCCTACCAAAGACTCGCCTTTATGATTTCAAATACAATACCACCTGAAAGGGATAGCTTCAGATATATGTGTGTATTTCTACTGGAAGACACAGAAAAGGGTAGAAGAGATTTCTCACCAATGTTCTGTGTGAAGGGAAGAAGTGTATTACCGAGCTGAAAACATTGCCCCTAACAAGCACTAGTTAGCACCTTGAGGAAACGCATTTAGAATCATCACAGGGTATCTCACCAAGTATAAATAAGTGTATCTTACCAAGGAAGACGTCTTCATTGAATAAACCAGTGCCACAGAACTACTATAGTTAATTTCTGAATTCAAGGGTTAACCAGAAGAGCACCAATTATTAATATTTACTACTGAGATACTATGTTTAAAGTACTATGCTAGCTGATGCACAAGGCCCTTTCCTTGGCTATACTTAAAACAATGAGCTTTTCCATACACTGTTTTCCTGGGTCTCTTTCATTTTATAAATTGTTCACACAGGAGGCAGAACTTCAGCATTACTTCAAGTAAACTGCTTTCTTAGTCTCAAATTTCCTCTTTTGATAAAATACAGACTATAGTAGTTCTATTCGTCTATGTATAGATGTATATCCAAACAATATAGCGTAAAAATATGTCTAGAAAACTAACAGTTCGGACTGATTAGCTCAATAAAAAATATGACGTAATGTAATTTTCACCCATTAAAGACAGCAGGATTCTCACACAGTGCTCAGAGATATTCTGACACATGCAGGCTACAGGGCTTCAGAAGACAATGCAAGAGCCGGATAGAAAATACACGTTATAAAGAATTTCAAAGAAAACCAATTGTTCCATTTTATTATATTCAACAACTACTAGAAACTTAAACTTACAAAATAAAGACCGGTGAATGCAATGTTGAGGATTATGGAATACAAAGCCTGCAGGCAAATGGAGGCCCCTCACTTACTTACCTCTTCTACATTGGAAGCAGTCTTGGCAGAAGTTTCCATGAAGATAAGTCCATGTTCTCGTGCAAAAGCTTCACCTTCTTCTTTTTTCACTTCTCTCCTGGATTCTAAGTCACTGAACACAGAAGAGAAGGAGTCAGATTAGTAACTAACCCAGTGCAAAGAGGAGTCAGTCAGCAGAAAATACACCATGGGACTTGACAG
This sequence comes from Microtus ochrogaster, assembly GCF_000317375.1. Classification (NCBI taxonomy): domain Eukaryota; kingdom Metazoa; phylum Chordata; class Mammalia; order Rodentia; family Cricetidae; genus Microtus; species Microtus ochrogaster. The sequence goes on along the minus strand of NC_022031.1, from coordinate 58,739,142 downwards.
TGAGCGGTTCTTCAACAACCTCACACATACACAAAGAGCTCATAATTAGCTGCATTATTCATGATGTTGTGAACTTTCAAGTGACTGAATTCCGGCAGAAAAGTATTCCAAGTCCGAGTTCCAGAGCGTTAGCTTAGAGCAGGAGTGGGAAGGCAGCTAGGGGACAGCGCTCCATTCTCAGTGCAGTGGCTACCAGAGCAGAAGGTCACGTGGCTAAGAGTAAGTTTCAACAAGAAAGGCTAGCCCAATCTCCTCATCCACCAGCCACAGTGTCGCAGTTTCTAAGAATGGAATCAAAACATCTGCCATTCAATTTCCCCCATTTAAAGAAAACTTTGTAGTGAGTTCGAGACCAGCCTGGTCTACAGAGCTAGTTCCAGGACAGGCTCCAAAACCACAGAGAAACCCTGTCTCAAAAAAAAAAAAAAAAAAAAAAAAAAAGAAAACTTTGTAAAATCCAAAGTGTTAAAGAAATATGAATTAGATTATTTATCTTGGTTTAATTCTCACAGCAAAATCACTGGGAGATGGGTAGGGACAGAAAGAAATCTAAGCTATGAGGCTGGTGTCTCCTTGCAGTTTATATATATACCTGGCTTAGTGAAGGAAGGAGCTTCTTTAAGCATAGTTTATCATAAAAGTTCAAAACTGTTACTGGCACTGTCTATGTAAATGCATGCATATGGTTAGCTGGTTGACCTGCTCTACTGCCTTTCACTTAGCATAATTATTCTGAGTATATATCAATAGTTCATTCCTCTTTATTAATGAGTTACATTCCTGATTTTACTTCTGGGCTATCTCACAGTGACTAGTTTTTTTGTTTGTTTTGCTAACAGCTTCTGCCCCAGTGTAGTTAAGAGCTACTGCATTGTTGTAGACCCAAAGAGAGAGCACTGAGCAATCTAACGAAACTTTTTCTCACTTGAATTTGATTTTCAGTCAGGCATTTTCTCATAATAACAGTAACAGGTGACTGAAGTACTAATGTGATTATAGGAGCCTTGTTATATAACCCTTGCTGGGCATAATGCCGCATACCTACAGCCCCGCATTAGGGAAACTGGCAGAGGCTCACTAAAGTTCAAGGATAGCATGTTGTCTATAGAGTAAGTTCTAGCCCAACTATAGAGACTTTGTGAAAAAACAAAACAAAAATAAACAACCAGACAACAGCCCATTCAACAACACATAACAACAAAAATCTTACAATCTCTATTAGTAAGACCAATAGATCTTCCATATTGTTGGAACTATGTCAAAGTTGCTATGGTTAGATTACATTTTCACATTAAAAAAAATTCTAAAAACAGATTGTAACTAAACCCCTTAAAAATCACAAAATTTTGGTTGGGGTTAGAATAACGTTTAAGACAAATGTTGAGTATGGTGGCTTGATGGAGGAAGGTCATTGGTTAATTAAATAAAGAAGCTGCTTGCCCTGATAGGTTAAAACATAGGTGGGAGGAGTAAACAGAGCAGAATGCTGGGCGGAAGAGGAAGTGAGGTAAGACACCTCAGACAGAGACTCGACAGCTCTCCTCTCGGGGGCAGAGGCCTCAGAGAGACACGATGCTCCACTCTTGCGGGCAGAGGCGAGAGCTCTGTTCTCTGAGGCACACGCGATGAAGCTCCGACCCAGGATGGATGTAGGCTAGAATTTTCCCGGTAAGCGCACCTTGGGGTGCTACACACAGATGATTAGAAATGGGCTAAATTAATATGTGAGAATTAGCCTAGAAGAGAATGGGCCAAGCAGTATTTAAAAGAATACAGTGTCCTGGTAATTATTTCGGGCAAAGCTAGCCGTGCGGGCAGTGGGGTGCTGGGGACGCAGCCCCGCTGCTCCTATTACTACAGTGGCTCATGCTTGTATTCCCAGCATCTGCAGGGTGGAGAGAGGAGAATAAGAGTCATTCCTGGCTACAGAGTGAATTCGAAGCCTTCTTGAGTGTGGTGGTTTGAAAGAAAATGGCTCCCAAAGGGAGTGGTACTATTAAGATATGTGGGCTTTGTTGGAATATGTATGGCTTTGTTAGAGGAAGTGTGTTACTGTGGAAGTGGGCTTTGAGGTCTCATATATGCTTAGATACCGCCCAGTGTGACCTACCACTTCCGCAGCGCCTTCTCCAGCACAACGTCTGCCTGCACACTGCAGCCTTTGAGCAGACATGAACCCGCCATGATGATAATGGATTGAACCTCTGAAACCCTAAACTGCTAGCTGAATTAAATGTTTTCCTTATAAGAGTTTCTGTGGTCATGGTGTTTCTTCACAACAATAGAAACTCTAATAACTAAGTCAGTGAGGTACACAAAATGTGGTTTCAAGACCCATGAATGTGGCATACGCTCTCCAGTCTGTGCAGAACAGTTACAGGTGATCTGTAGCAATGTTACAGTTTAATTTCTGATTCTGATAATGTGGTGCTTATCTATTTTACTTATTTTCCAAAAATTAGTTTTTGGAGCCATGCATGATGGTTTACCCCTGTAATCTTATTACTAGGAAAGTTGAGACAGGAGGATTGCCAAAACAGTAAAGACCTTGTTCTCAAACTCCCCAAACAAAACCACTAGCTTTCGATGTCAATGTTTGCCTTTTCTTTCTTATGTTGGTGTTTGTTTTAAAACAGGGTTTCATTGTATAACCTAGAGTGGCATAGGCTGGTGATCCTTCTGCAGACTGGGACTGTAGGCATATACCACCACACTCACCCAGGTTCTCACTTTGATAAAAAGATATGATTCCCCCCTAATATATACATTCAGTGTTATAATCTCCCTCTATTGTCACCATATTTCACATTTTTCAGACTGCAGAGACAGAGGTTTATTTGTGGAAATGAATAATAACACAATAGTTGCAATGTTGGAGGCGTGAACTACAGTTATCAGCCCGTGAATAGTCTTCACTGTTCATCTGTCTGTAAATTCATCTGGTGGCATTCCTTATCTGACTAGCTTGGTACTCTGAGTTCTCTTTTGGACTGGACATATATCTAAATGGTTTCTTCACTAATTAATGAAATAAAAGCTTTAACAAACTTGTTATTAAATGAGTTAATTTTTTACTTTTCTAAATATACTATTTGCTTACAGGATATATTTTGAAACAAGAACAAACTGTAGGTTCTCACCGTTCCCCCTCCTCCAAATCCAATCCTCTAGTCTCATCCCTAGCTCTGCAGACCACCTGCCGAGGCCACCTACCCCTTCTACCCCTATTTCCAGAGGATCACACAGATCTCCCTCTAAAGCACCCTCTCCTCATGCACTGCTTTATCACAGCCCCCAACGCCAGGAGGCATCCTGGGAAGGCACAGGCCTCCAGCAAGGGAAGCAGGCGGCTACCTGCAGCTCTTTACTCCTCCCTCTACTCTCAGACTCCAGCCCCAGGTCGGCAGCAGACCATCTGTTGCAGCCTTCCCTCCGTTCAGCTCCACTCCCAAGCAATGGTGGAATGTCCTGCTTTCCTTTCTCCCGTGGACCCCTACAGTCCTCCACTAGCCCATCTCCATTCCTAAGTGTCAGGTCACAATACCTTGAAAGACATTTTACTTAGAACCTACAGCGGCCACATCTAGCAGGACCCCACAGGAATGGCAACACACAGCCACCACACTTTCCTAAGAACCAGAGAGGGAAACAGAAACCAAGGAACAAAACCCCACCAGAGACAAGACCAGATATCAGCACCTATGATTATAGTCTTATCAAACCCAGTCACACAGACCCTAGCATAAAAACACAATAATAGCCACACCAGTATGTGACCACTAGAGCCCAGGAACTCTACCACAGCAGACCTTGAATATTCCAACATAGCTGAAACAGACACAAAAGATCTTTAAAGGGCTTTTATGAATATGATAGAGGTCCTTAAAGAAAACATGAATAAATCTCTTAAAAAAAATCTATGAACACACAAACAGTTGGAGTAAATAAGTAAAACTGTTCAAGGCATGAACATCAAAATAGAACCAATAAAGAAAACCCAAACTGAGGGAATTCTGGAAATAAAAAATGTAGGAACTCAAACAGGAATCTCAGGGACAAATCTCCCCAACAGAATGCAAGATATGGAAGAGAGAATCTCAGACATTGAAGACACAACAGAAGAAATGGGTATCTCTGTCTAAGAAAAATTTAAATCTAAAAATATCCTAGGAACAAAACTTCCAGGAAATCTGGGACACTATAGAAAGAAACCAAATCTGAAAATAACAGAAATGGAGAAAGGAAATACATCAAAGGCACAGAAAATAATTTCAGCAAAATGATAGAATAAAATTTTTCCTAACCTAAAGAAGAACATGCCTATAAAAGTACAAGAAACATACAGAACACAAAATAGGCTGAACCAGAAAAGAAAGTACCCTTGGCACATAATAAAAATATCGTATATACAGAACAAAGAAAGAACATTAAAAGCTGCAGGGGAAAAAAGACCAAGTAACATATCAAGGCAGACCTAACAGAATTAAACCTGACTTCTCAATCTCAATGGAGAGTGTAAAAGCCAGAAGGTCTCTAACAACTTTAAGAGATCCCAATGCCAGCCTACACTGCTAAACCCAGCAATACTTTCATTCACAATAGATGGAGAAAATATACGTTCCATGATAAAACTAAAGTTAAGCATTATCTGTCTACAAATCCAGCCCTACAGAAGGTGCGAGAAGAAAAACTCCAACTTTAAGAGGTTAACCACACCTAAGAAAACACAAGGAAGAAAGAATCTGAGACCAGCAAATCAAATGAGGGGAAACTCACTTCTCTCTGTCTCTTTCTGTCTCTGTCTCTGTCTCTCTCTCAATATCAATGGTGTCAATCCCCAAATAAAGAGACACAGACTAATAGAAGAGATGCGAAAACAGGATCCATCCTGTTGCTGCATCCAAGAAACACACTTTAATATCAAAGGCAGACAGCACCTCAGGGCGAAAGGATGGAAAACGAGACTCCAAGCAAATGGACCTAAGAAGCAAGCTCATGTAGCCATTTTAATATCTGATAAAACAGACTTCAAAACAAAACTAATCTGAAGAGATGGGAAAAGATACTATATATCAAAGGAAAAATCTACCAAGAGGACATTGCAATTCACAGTATCAATGCACCAAACACAAGGGCACCCAAGTTTGTAAAATAAATACTATTATAGCTCAAATAACACAGTTAATGATAACACCTCACTCCCACCAACAGACAGGCCGGACAAAAACTAAACAGAGAAATGTGCTGCGGGAAAATGCTCTTGTATACTATAAAAATTTGTCACTCATTTGGTATAATAAAACACTGACTGGCCAATAGCCAGGCAGGAAGTATAGGCGAGGTAACCAGACTTGGAGAATTTGGGGAAGAGGAATGGCAGAGTCCATCGCCAGCAAGTCGCAGAGGAAGCAAGATAATGCCTCACTGAAAAAAGGTACCAAGCCACATGGCTAAACATAGAGAAGAATTAAGAGTTAGTTACAAGAGCTAGTTAGTAATATAAGCCTGAGCAATGGGTCAAACAATTTATAATTAATATAAGCCTCTGTGTGTTTATTTGAGACTGAATGGCTGCAGGACCAGGCAGGACAAAACTTCAGTCTACAGAAATGTTTGAGCTAATTGATGTTATAAACCAAATATACCTAACAGGTATTTATAGAACATTTCACCCAAACACAACAGAATACACCTCCTTCTCAGCACCTCACAGAACAAAATTGACCACATATTCCATCACAAAGCAAGTCTCAACAGATAGAATAAAACTGAAATACCACCCTGCATCCTATCTGACCACAGATTAAAGCTGGATATCAATGATAACAGAAACAACACAAAGTTTACAAACTCATGGAAACTGAACAACTCTCTCCTGAATTAATAAAATAAGTCAAGACAGAAATAAACACTTAAGTTAAAAAAATAAACACTTCCTAAAAGTGAATGAAAATGAATGCACAATATACCCAAATTCATGGGACACAATGAAGGTGATTCTAAGAGGCAAGTTCATAGCACTGAATTCCTACATTAAAAAAAAATTAGAGAGCTCTTACTAGTAATTTAATAGCACATCTGAAAGTGCTAGAACAAACAAATACACACAAACAAACAAATGGAACCACACCCTAAATGAGTAGATGGCAAGAAATAAACTCAGGCTGGAACCAATACCATACAAATAATAACAGCAAATAAATCAATTTAAAAAAAAATCAGTGAAATAAAAGAGTTGGTTTTTTTGAGAAAATCATTGAGAAAATCCTTATATAAATTAACTAAAAGAAGATTACACAAATTAACATAATTAGAAATGAAAGGGGTGCTATAACAATAGATACTAGGGAAATCTAGGATCGTTAAGGACATATTTTAAAAACTTGTACTCCATAAAATTAGAAAATCTAAAAAACAAATGGACAATTTTCTCAATATATTTACCAAAGTTAAATTAAGATCAGATAAGCAATTTAAAGAGACTTATAACCTTTAGTAAAATAGAAGCAGTCATTAAAAGTTTCCCAAACAAAAAAAGCCCAGGGCCAGAGAGATGGTTTTAGAATTGAATTCTCCCAGAGTTTCAAGGAAGAGTTAATATTAATAATTCTCAAATTATTCAACAAAGTAGAAACAGAAGGAACACTGCCCAATTTGTTTTATGAGGTCACAGTTACCTTGATATTCAACCACATAAAGACATTAACAAAGACAATTAAAGGCCAATTTCCCTTATGAACATAGATGCAAAAACTTTTTAAAAAATATTTACTTATTTATTACTATTACGTATACAATATTCTGTCTGTGTGTATGCCAGCAGGTCAGAAGAGGGCACCAGACCCCATTACAGATGGTTGTGAGCCACCATGTGGTTGCTGGGAATTGAACTCAGGATCTTCAGAAGAGCAAGCAATGCTCTTAACCTCTGAGCCATCTCTCCAGCCCCAAAAAACTTTTAATAAAACACTTGCAAACCAAATTCAAGAACACCTCAAAAAGGTCATCTAGCATGATCATGTAGGTTTCACCCCAGAGATGCAGGGGTGGTTCAACATATGTAGATCGATAAATGTAATCCACCATATAAACAAACAGAAAGACAAAAACCATGTGGTCATCTCGTTAGATACAGTGATTTACAACAAGCCCATGCCAATACCAACTTTAAGTCAAGAGAAATTCAAAGCAGTTCCACTAAAATCAGAAACAAGACAAGGCTGTCCACTCTTTCCATACCTGTTCAATATAGTATTTGAAGTCTTAGTGCAATAAGACAACTGAAGAAGATCAGGGGATAGAGATGGGAAAGGAAGAAGTCAAAATAGCTTCACTGGTAGATAAGACAGCATATATAAGTGACTGTCTGAGGGTTTCAATTGCTGTGAAGAGACACCATGACCGCAGCAACTTTTATAAAGGAAAACATTTAATTTCAGTGGTCTATAGTTTCACAGGTTTAGTCCATTATCATTATGGAGGGAATCATGGCGACATGCAGGCAGACACGATGCTGGAGAAGGAGCTGAGAGTTCTGCATCTTGATCCACAAGCAGCAGAAGTGAACTGTGATACACTGGAAATAGCTTGAGCATAGGAGACCTTAAAGCCCACCCGCACAGTGACACACTTCCTCTAATAAGTGGTACTACTTTGGGGGTATCTTTTTCACTATAATGACTAAAAATTCCACCAGGGAACCCCAAGAGTTAATAAATACTTTCAGAAAAGTAGCTAGATACAAAATTAACTTAGAAAAACCAGTAGCCCTCCTATATACAAATGTCGAACAGAGAAAGGAATCAGGGAAATAGTATCACCTGTCATAATAGCATCAAGTAATATAAAAAATATCTTAGGGTAACTCTAAACAAGAAAGTGAAAGACTCATACATTTACTGAATAATACTACTAGCGCTGTAGGACTTAAGAAATACATCTAACTAATCTACTAACTACTGTATTAACAGATATGATGACTATTATTAAAACAAGAACTATTTTTCTGAATTCTGTACAGACACTTATTTCTATTTTTAACTATTTTAAATGAATGGGATAATACAATTATGATCATGTTATTTTTCAAGTGTTTTGGAAACAGGGTCATGCTATGGAATGATTACTGCTTCAGCTTCTCAGATTACTGCTATGAGCCATCACACCCACCCTAGTTTGGATACCTTAATAGTTACTTGACCTCCCAACAAATCACTGGGTTTTATTTTATTTTGTTTTTTTTTTTTTTTGAGATAGAGTCTCACTAAGCAGACCAGGCTGGACTAAACAGAATTCAGAGATATGCCTACTTTGTTGAGTGCAAGAATTCAGGAAATTCCTGGGGCTGTTTTTAAAAAGTGTACCTTTGAATAAATCATATCTTAAATAATAATAATAAAAACAACTGCAATAATAGTAAATTTGGGGACTGGAGAGATAGCTCAGAGGTTCAGAACAATTGTTGGCTCTTCCGAGGTCTTGGACTCAATTCCCAGCATGAACACGGTAGCTCACAGCCACCAGCTCTAGGGGACTGATGCCTTCCCCTGACCATCTTGGGCACACACATGGTGCATGTAAACACATTCAGGTGAAACACCCATACATATAAAATAAATTAACTACTAAATAGCTAAACATAATGGTAATATCTAAAGAAATATCTTAGGATATAAATGAAACTTTAAACTTAAGAAGCTAGTACCTTCATGCAGACAAATTTACAAGAGAAGCAGTCACAACTGTAAGCACAATGTTCACCATGAATGCAAGTTAAGCTGTAGGTCAGTTCTTTTACCTTTTATTTCCAATAAGCATGATGACCATATTGGAATTGGAATGCTGACGGGCATCTTCTAACCAGGTTGTCAAGTGGTTGAACGTGTCTCTCCTAAACATAATGAATGGTATGTGATTTCAGTTTTCAGTATTTCTCTTCAAAGTGCACAATGGACAGCCTACACACCCCCAACATTAACCATGTCACTTACACTATGAGAACCATACTTAAAGCAGGAAATTTGGGTTTAGAGCTCACTGATTACATTTCAGTTAGGATAAATACAACTGTTAGTATAGTTTACAAAGTTCCAGTGACTATGTAATACTACCAAGTTGGTCAATACGGGGGATTATTTAAATTGAGCTGCAGACTTTGAGAATAAATTTAAATTTGATTCAAGATAGAGTTTTAAGGGTGAGTAGCTAGAGCATAAAGGTAATATACCATTATTACAGGTAACCACACTTATTTAAAGTACTCTCCTTGTACCGAGATGAAAACGTGACAATACTCACCTTGTAATATCATACACTAGTAAAGCCCCTGCTGCACCTCTGTAATATGACCTCGTGATAGAGCGAAAGGACTCCTGCCCTGCCTGTGAAGAACAAAGGTTGAGAAGTTTCCTTAAAACAAATATCCTTTACATTCTCACAGCACACCCACACTGCGCACGGAGAAAAGGAGGTCATGAAGAGAGGAGACAACGTCACCAGTCTTAGGAAAAGTCACAGAACAGCACCAGTGTCAGTCACTAGCATGCACAGGCGGCCATTCCCACTACCCTCTCACCCCCAAACAAGACCCCTAACCCTTTTTGGCAATCCCTGACAACCCAATTTACTGAATGGCTTCACAATATATGAATCATGATTAGAGCACAGAATGGACTCCTAGCAACTAAGCTCTGAAGACAAATTGGAAAGGAAGCAAATAACCCAGAGCCTCACATTTGAATTCAGTAACCCACTCCCCAGGGCAGCTGTGACACTAGAATACATAAAGCCCATTGTAAATAAATGATGAATGACATCTTTACGCCCACCATCTGCTGGTGGAAAGGTTGTCAGAAGGCCAAGGATGCAGATCTGATCAGTTATACCATAAACTGCAGTGGGCTTTCAACAGCTTCAGGATGGAATTCTTTGAGCAATCATTTTATGAAAAACAGAAAAAGGTTCTGAATTGAATTTATATAATTTTTCTTCATACAATCAATTTTCTATGCATTTGATATACAATGCCTGTCAAGAGGCAACCGGATGTAAAAGTCATCTTTATATCTTGTGAAACAGGCACCAGAGATTATGTCATATTCAATAATTTTCTATCTTGTGGTATTAACATTCTACTAAGAAAGGCTGGGGAAGGCTATGAGTATAGCAGTAATTTTGTACTTAAAATATATTATTTTCAGAGTTTCCATGTTTAGTCCTGATTTTCTGATGTAAATATAAAATCTGTCATATTTTGCTTTGTTCTAAAACGCAGTCAGTATGTTCCAGCATCTTCTCTTATTGACCCTCCAAGAAAATTCTCCTTCCCGAATATCACCCACTCTCAGTGCCTACAACTGGGTCTTGGTATTCATGTGGCACTCAGAGAAGTCTGTCAAACTGTATAACCTCGTGTCTCAGCTACACACACAAAATGGTTAGTATTCCACTGCACATAGCAGACACACTTCTTATTCAATGACAATAACTCTCAGATCTAAGTTAACAAGTCTTCTCCCAGAAGCCAGTTCTAATAGTTACATGTTTTATGCTGAATGGGAGGACAAAAGCCATTGTGCGTGCATGCGCGCGCACACACACACACACACACAAACAAACAAAAAACAACTTGTACAAACAGCCTGTTCCTTTCACATAGTTTGAGGTTAAAAACAAACAAAACAAAATCTAGAAAATAAGCCAGTTACAGGGGCTCATGCTGTTATGCCAACACCTGGGAGGCTGAGGTAGGAGGAGGGCCGTGAGTTTAGGCTAGCCTCAGTTACATAGGAGGGCATGTCTCAAACATAGCAAAACCAAAATAAAACATAACAAAAAGATCCTAGATGGGCTTACAGGTGCATTTACTGAGATGTGTGTTTCAACTCTATTTAACAATGAAACTGGGAAATCTCTTCAATTGCTTAGCATGGGAAAACTAAGTATATCTTTAAAACATTCATTTTATTGTGAATCATGTATACCGTGAAAGAACTGTATGGCAAATAATACAAAAAGGATATGTATTACAATTTCAAAACAAAAGTTGTGTGGCTAGTGACAGCTTAGAAATGTGAAGACCAGAGTTCAGATACCCAGCACCCACACAGAGCTGATAGACTGCCTATAAGCCCAGTTGTTGGTAGAAAAAGACAAGAGGATTCCCAGGGCAAGCTGGCTAGCTAGATTAGATTAATTGCATTCAGCTCCCAGTTTGGCGAGAACCTTGCCTCAGTAAAGAAAGCAGAGAGCCATCAAGGAAGACATTCAACATCAACCCTTGGCATCCTCATGCACACATGTAGGTACATGGATGCTCCAACATAGGCACCTATTCAAGCATGCATACAAAAACCACAGGCGAATATACATGTAAAAATAAAGTCCCATTTAAAACAGCAAGAAAAGCATTCTTAAAAACAGTGGTTCTCGGGGGCTGGAGAGATGGCTCAGTGGTTAAGAGCATTGCCTGCTCTTCCAAAGGTCCTGAGTTCAATTCCCAGCAACCACATGGTGGCTCACAACCATCTGTAATGAGGTCTGGTGCCCTCTTCTGGCCTGCAGACATACACACAGACAGAATATTGTGTACATAATAAATAAATAAATATTTAAAAAAAAAAAAACAGTGGTTCTCAACCTGTGGGTCACAACCCCTTTGGGGGCACAAATGACCCTTTTTCAGAAATCCTGCATATATCAGATGCTTACATTACGATTCATAACAGTAGCAAAATTACAGCTATAAAGTAGCAATAGAATAACTTTATTTTAGGGGTCACCAATACATGAGGAACTATATTAAGGGTCTCAGTATTGGAAAGGTTGAGAACCACTAGCTTTAGAATGATTTCTTTGGAACATTCTGTGGAATGAATAAAGATAAACATATTGATAGAAAAATATTACTATAAGCAAAAATGTCAAACTTCAGCTTAGGCAAGATACAGTCAAAAGGAAATAAAATTAAACATGAAAGCAAACTTCTATAAATTATCCCCATTCCTCTCAAATTGCTTTGCAAACAACAGGTTCTCAACAGTAGTTGATGTAGGTGGGTCTTCTTTCTATGTGTTGCTTTCATTGGTTAATTAATAAAGAAACTGCTTGGTAGGATAGGTCAGAACGTAGGTGGGTGGAGTAGACAGAACAGAATGCTGGGAAGAAGGGAAGTGAGGCAGACGCCATGCTTCTCCTACCCAAGATGGATGGTGGTTAGAATCTTCCTGGTGGTGATACACAGATTATTAGAAATGGGTTAATCAAGATGTGAGAGTTAGCCAATAAGAGGCTATAGATAATGGGCCAGGCAGTGTTTAAAAGAATACAATTTGTATTCTTTTGGGTATAAAAGCTAGCCGTGCGGTAACCGGGCGGGACGAAAAGCAGACAGGCTCACCTCATCACTACAAGTAGTAACTTGTATAATTTGCCATTTCACACTGAAGTCACACAAACAACAAAAACACATCACACTCAAAGACTACCAATACATCTTTGTACTTTACTATGTTCTAATAAGCAATTCTTATCTCGTAAGTTTTTGGGGTTTTGATACCTGACTCACAACAGAAAAGTCTGAGAACACTCTGGCATGATCTCTGGAAATGGCACTAGCCAGTAAAATACATGTGGCCTAAAGTGCCTTATTATGGCTTCTCCAATTATAAACAAGCATACATACATTAATGGCATAAAACTAGCACAATGGTTAGTTCTCTTGATCCTATTAAAGCAAAGTAATCTAGTTTTAAAAAGCAGTTTAATACTTAATGGTCTAAATTCTAAGTGAACTAGGAAATACATGTCCTCTTCATAACTAAATAGGCCAGAAGTTTTTTGTAGTAAGGGATTCATGATAGGTAAAACTATAACAGGGAATGACAATTTAATCAATCATTTACCACTTGCTAAGTGAACTGCACCACCAAAAAGCAAAACCTAGTCACATGGGTTAGATATGGGGACTATAGACCAGGAGTTTCAATTAGTTCACAAAGCAGCTGACTTAAAAAACAATCAAACAAAACAGCCAAATATCTAACTATGCAGGAGAGGCAGAGAAATGCAGGGTAAAGTAGGAGCAAAGGGAAAGTCAGCCAGACCTGATACTTGATAAGCTAATTCAAAACTAAAACACAGCTAAAGAGATTGCTTGCCTGGTAAAGGCATTTGTGACACAAGTCTGACATTTGAGTTTGATCCCCAGAATCTACAATAAACAAGACTTGGTGGCTTGTGTTTGCAACTCCCACAACAATTGCCTGGAAGCTCACAAGATGGCTAGCCTAGAGTACATAGCAAGTTCCAGGTCAGCCAGGGCTACAGAGTGAGACCAGTCTCAAAAGATTTCATAAAGTTGAAAAGAGGCATTCTGCATGAGTAAATAAAAGTGTCCTGTTCAGAAGCCAAACGTTACTAGGCAAAAAAACCCAGTGTCAGGAGTGGCCCACCTCCAAAGGAGATGTTGGTCAGAGAAGCCCCTGAAAGAAGACAAGCTATTGCCACAGCTGTTGGCTACCCAACATAACTAGATGGCAAAATCATCTACTGCTAAAGACACCACATACTTTGGCTGTAGGACACAGAGAAACAGAGCAGTAACTAGGCTGGAAGCTGCCTCTCTACTGGCTGGCATCCCCTTCAATGTTTGGGAAAACTGCAGACAATGGGAAGGGAAAAATATCAGAGCTGGAGGAAGAGGTGGAGTGCTGTGTGTGCCTTCTTTGGATGTGGCACTGCACTCCCAAACTCTCAGCAGCTGTGGCTGTCAGCACACAGCTACAATAGTATATAGAGTGGGTAGGACTCACAAGGCCCCATCTGTCACTAAGGATATAAATGTAGTCAGTGATTGCTACGAAGAGAGACAATTTCTTCACTGGTATAGCTACTGGTAAGGTGCTCATGCTCTTGTAAACAGATCTTTACTCTGGCTCCTGCCAGCAACCTCAATTAAACTCAGGGTGTTCCCTGCTTCCCTCTCTCTCACACACATAAATGGAGATTCTCAACTACAGGAGAGGGTGAATCCAATAGAGCAAGCCTAATTTTCTGAAGAAGAAAAAAAAGAGAGAAAGAAAGAAAAAAAGAGACACTATGATTAATATGGCAACTCATGTAGATGAAGGAGTTTATTGGGGTTAGGGTTAGAGCACTAGTTCATGTCCATTGCAGCGAGGAGCGCATCAGCAGGCATTCAGGCAAGGCACTGGAGCAGTAGCTGAGAGCCTCCATGTTGAGACAACAACCATGAAGGAAAGAGAAAGAACTGGGAATAGCATGGGCATTTGAGATGCTAAAGCTTACCCCCAGTGACACACCTCCTCCAACAAGGCCACACCTCCTAATCCTTCCCAAACAGTTCTATCAACTGGGGCAAAGCTGATGTGGGAGTGTCATATATCAATCTGTTGATTTCATTGGTTAAGGAATAAAGAAACTGCCTAGGCCCCTTGATAGGCCAACCCTTAGGTGGGTGGAGAAAACAAAACAGAAGGCTGAGAAAAAGAAGCTGAGTCGGGGAGTCGCCATGATTCTCCCACTCCAGGCAGAAGCAGGTTAAGATCATTCCTGGTAAGCCAGCTTGTGGGCTACAAAGATTAATAAAAATGGGTTAGATTAATATGTAAGAGCTAGCCAATAAGAGGCTGGAACTATTGGGGCCAGGCAGTGATTAAAAAAATACAGTTTCCGTGTAATTATTTCGGGGCATAAGCTAAGCTAGCCGTGTGGGCGGCTGGGTGCCGGGGACGCAGCCCTGCCGCTCTTAATTCAACACAAAGCAATTAAATATATGAGCCTATGGGGACCATTCTCACTCAAGCTACAGTGATGCTTTGTGGGAAGAGCACAATCATGGACGCTTGCACACAAAGAAATTCCACAGCTGCTTCTTTCATGAGAGGATTGCTAACCCAAAGAAGCTTGACCCTATGCTCCATTAAAAATTCTCTCATAAGCTGGGTGGTGATGGTACACACCTTTAATACCAGTTCTCAGGGAGGGCAGAGGCAGGCGGATCTCTTTGAGGCCAGCCTGGTCTACAGAATGAGTTCCAGGACAACCCTGTTTCAAATGAAAAAGAAAATCAAAAAACAACCAAACCCAACCAACCAACCAACCAACCAACCAAACAAACA
The DNA here is from genome assembly GCF_000317375.1 of Microtus ochrogaster. Lineage (NCBI taxonomy): Eukaryota > Metazoa > Chordata > Mammalia > Rodentia > Cricetidae > Microtus > Microtus ochrogaster. The sequence continues at coordinate 58,724,002 of NC_022031.1, read as the reverse complement.
AAAACACCTTCCTTACAATACTCAAATACCCCCCAGAATAGGCTTTCCCATGTGTCTGAGTCTTCCTGTTGACACCAATTCTGTAGTAACCAGAATGCCCACGGTGGCAAATTTAGCGGCCTTTCCTCTACTGAGTCTGTGAAATACAACTTTATATGCATTATGGTACCGTTAAAAAATTCATAATAACTCAAAGCTCTTGAGAGTCTGACATCCAGTGGTCCCTTTGTTTTCTTGTTCAATGTCTAACAGCTGGGTGTAGTGCTGACGACCTGAAGTCCCAGCTTCAGAGCCTGACACCCAGTGTGGTCTTTTTTCCCAAGTTCAATCAATGTCTTACAGCTGAGTGTGGTGGTGAAGGCCTGTAGTCCCAGCTTTTGGAGAAGGGGCTAAGGTAGAAGGAGTGTAAGGCCAGTGAGATGTCTCAAAAACACAAGCTGAATTGATGGAGGAAGGTCATTGGTTGTTTTAATAAAGAAGCTGCTTGACCTGATAGGTTAGAACGTAAGTGGGAGGAGCAGAATGCTGGGCGGAAGAGGAAGTGAGCTCAGAGACTCCACAGCTCTCCTCTCGGGGGCAGACGCCTCAGAGAGAC
>NC_022031.1:58694364-58720406 GCF_000317375.1 Microtus ochrogaster | reverse complement strand
GCGGGCAGCGGGGTGCAGGGGACGCAGCCCCGCCACACCTATTACTACACTGAATGAATGGACACACACACCCCACATGCTCTGCCTCACAAAGCCAATTTCTTCCTACTGGTATCATCACCAATATTCTGAATATCCCTGACTTTGTTTCTCTGGTTAATTTCCTTCCTAAAAACCCATTCTTTCCCCTCCACCTATCCATCTACTTTCTGTTTCCTTAGAGCAGCAGTTCAAATTGTCCAGGTTTGTACAAAGCTGAGGGAGGGACCTGACTACTCCAATCTACATATCAGACTTTGTCCTCACGTTCGAAAGCCTGCCCATGTGGTTCCGTCCAACACTGTCAATGAAATGAGATGGACACAGTACGTAAATGTACTTTCCTTAGTCCATCAGGACTAACCCACGTTTATTTATAGCGGACACTTGAATGTGTTATTTTGTTACCAAAGAGCTATCCATTCAAAATGTTATGTTTATGAGAGTCAGTGTTACAGTAATACTTATCTCTGATTGTTAGCCATTCATCTAACAATGAAACTCTGGCAATGTAAAACAAAAACAAAAATAAAAGAGAAAGTAAAAAGGACAGAAGGCAGACATGTTAATTTTGTAGGGACAAGTTATTTTTAAAGTTTGGGAGGGCTAGAATGGACAGATATTGAATAACATCCTAACACTCGGTTACTTGAACATGGTGTGCAGACAGAACAATTTCTTTTTATTTTGAGTCTCCCATAGCCCAGACTGACCTTGCACTCCTGTTCAGCTTCCTGCATGCTATGATTATAGGTATAATCACCAGTAAGTAGAGCAGGATATTAACTTTTTAAGATTGACAAAATAATGCACAGCCTTTACTTTTCCACAGATCACTCCAGTTTTGAAATTATTCCAAATAAGGAAGACAGGGCTCTAACCACTACAAATACAGCAAGCTATCCAAATAAACAGATGCACCAAGAAACATTTATGACAGGGAAAGCCTTGTTTCACTCAGTTAAGTGTGGGATCACTCTTTTTTCTTATATCATTCACTGAATATTTTTGCAATTCAAGTATGAAAGAAAGAAAAACCATAAAATAAGAGGAAAAGACTGACTGGGAAGTAGCGCAGTGGTGGAGCACTTGCCTAGTATGCACAAGGTACTGAGTAGTCAAGTAAGAGGCACTGGGGGTGGGGACACACAAAGACATTGAGGTATTAAGAGTATCTGTAAGGCAAAACCTAAACAGACAACATATAGGCTTATTACACTTATTAATTTAGTGTGCAATGGGTGGGAGTGGGCATGCATTGGCACATATGAGGTCAGGAGACAACCTGCAGCAGTAGCTCCTCTCCTTTCCCTATGTGGGTGATAGCCATCAAACTTAGGTTGTTGAGCATGGTAGTGAGGGCCTCCATCTACTAAGCTGTCTAGCCAGTTTTCCCCCACTCTTTAAGTGGGTCTCATTATGAAGCTCAGGCTGGCCTTGAACTCTTCATTTCCTTGCCCTAAGGTCCCTGAGTGCTGCTGGATGATTTTGGCCAGGTGAGTCATTACCACATTTGGCTAAGTTATACATTCAAAAAGAAATTAATGAGTTTTCAACTTTGGAATTCTTTCTTAATGCTTATGATGTCCCCAAGGCATCAGACTCCCTTGTGAAAACAGAGGGAGCAGACTAGCCCTCTGTCCTGCTGGAGGAAGTGGAAACACATGGTTTCTTCTATTTTCCTTTCTTCCTTAAGGTATGAGGGCATGCTTAGGAAATATAGCAGTAATCTATAGACTGTTGAATGATGTGTGTCATTAAAGTTAGGTGTGGAGGCCCACAGATGTGGCTCAGAGAGTTCGAGCCTATTACTGACCTGAATGTATAGACCAGTTGGCTGGACTAAGACAGTTATGGAAGCACCCTACTTTGTGTAATGCTTTAAATGCAGACGCAAATACTTTCTTTTGGTTGGACTTCATGCTTTTAAGTCTCTAGGAGAGATCTTTATCATGCTTTTTTCCTTCCCATCTTCCCACCTTCCTTTTTTTTTTAAAGGCATGAGGGGTGGGACCCAGATTCTTATGCATGCTAGGTAAGCACTTGATCTATGAATTAGACTTTCAGGCCCTTCCATGTAGGTTTTTGTTTGGTTCTCTGAGACAAAGTCTAATGTAGTCCACCACTGGCCTCTAGTTCACCATACAGCTGAAGATGATCTTCAGTTCCTGATCTTCCCAAGTTCACCCCCTGCCCAAGTGCTGGGATGGCAGGTGTGTGCCACTGTGCCCAGGCTTTCCTAGCAGTTTTGATTGAAGTTATGTTGCCCAAGAAAATCTAAATCAAAGCGTTGGGCCAGTAACACAACTCAGCTGGTAAGGTGCCTGCCACACCAAGTAAGAGGAGCTGAGCTCAGATACCCAGTCCTCATGTACAAAACTGGGTATGTTTATGACAATGGTACTTTAGGGGTAGAGGGAGATATGGACAGTAGAGCCCTGGATCTCACTGGCAAGCCTAGTACAACTGATGAGCTCCAGACTCTGACATACAAAGAAACTAATGTGGACCATGACCAAGAAAAACACTTGACAACGACCTCTAGCATCCCTCAAAACACACATGTACATCAACATGTACATATATCACATGCAGCGCTAAGACTCTTTAGGCTCATAGAGGAAAGTCTTAAAAAATAGATAAGTCAGCTCTCCACTGAGGAGGGGTGAGAAGGTCTACGAATGCACAGTCCCAGGAGGAACTCCAAGACGGAGCAGATAGAGTCAGTGTTTATCATATGAAGGACAGCTGTGGTACACAGAAAATCAAAATCCCGCGACCACCTTCAGCAACTCTTGGCGATTTAGGCTTAGACTGGGTATTTTCTTTGATTAATTTCTCAAGAGCTTCTGCACTGTCAAGTGAGAAACTAGAACTAAGTGAACAGAAGAAAACAGACATGGGTATATGATAATTACATCCCCTGTATTTCATAAAGTCTTGTGCCAACTTGTGATTTAGCCATTTACTTGCATGAAACTTCAGCTAAACACATGTCACACTTGATGCAGAAGGAGACTAGGGACTCCAATATGTTGTACTAAGCAAATAGAGAGATGCTCAAAACTTAACACTATATCAATCTTTTCACTAAAAAAGATAGCTGATTATTTTTGCTTTGGGAAAGTAAGATTAATATTCACAAGTGCTGTATTGTTTATCCTAATAAATAAACAGCTTATTAATACTATTTTAAGACGAGGATATAGCACAGTGGTAGGACACTTGCCTAATATACATAAAGTCTTGTAACTTTATAAGCAATGAAAGCAAAAAGCCTGAGTATTTAGTAAGTTTCTAATTTCCATTTTAATGTAGCACTAACTATACTGATGCTCCATAAAAGTTAAGTGTTCTGTGCTCCTTTTTAAGTATTTAGGGGTCTGAAAACTGCTGCCTTATGGCATCCACTGTAACTTCATTTCATGCATCTAAAAAAATTCACTCATAAAAAATTTTTAAGAAGGAAAACCATGTTACTGAGTATACTGCAAGAGGGCTCACAAAGCTGGGCAGTAACCAGACTAGTGTTTGCAGTTTCAAATTATCTGCTTATTCTGAGTTCATATTAGGAAACATCATTTCAAACTATCTAGATGACATGTAATATTTGCTCATCAAATGGGGATAGTGATGGAAATAGGATATTAAGTTAGGAGACTTCAAGTGATCAGGATGAATCAGACTTAAATTAGTAAATGAAGCGTCCAGAATAAATAACTATATAATAGTGGTATTTTTATTTTACATCACATTTACTTCTTTTTTTTATTTAGTTCGGTGATTATTTTTTTAAAAAATATAATTTCTGGGGTTGAGAATAATTGCTGCTCTTATAGAGGACCCTGGGTTTGGTTCCCAGTATCCTCATGGCAATTCAGAACTGTCTGTAACTCTACTTGTTCTAGGGTAGCCAATGCCCTATTCTAACCTCCACAGGTGTATACTGCATGTGGATGGTGTACATGTACTCATGCAAATACATGCATCCGTAAGCATGTAAAAGTGCACTACTAGCCAGACCACAAGGGAGTGGCTCAGATTGTCTACCAATCCTCAGTTCTTGCAAGCACATCCACATAGTGAAATGACTAACTAAGAAAAATCTTATCTAGTCCATTTCATTTCAGGGGTGTAGAAATTCCATGTCTACTATTTAACATTAAACAAGCATGCAAGGTACTTTTATAAATGCTACACTTACGGTATCCCAGATCTGGAGTTTTATCTGTTTCCCATCAATCGTTATCATTCGAGCACCAAACTCTACACCTGAATAGAACAGAAAATAATATGTTAAGGGACTAGTGAAATACTTTACACCCAACCACTAAAACACAAATGTTTGTTCAGGATATGTGATAAACAAGCTGCTAACCTTGGAAAATATAGAAGCTGAGTCAGAGGTACTCTGTGAACCTCCTATCACTTAACTGGAGTCACCTGACTCTAGATAGTTGAACTATCTAGATAGTGAGCTCAGGCCTGTATTCCCAGCACCTGCTGTGAGCTTGAGGCCATTTTTAATTGGATCATTTGAAGTGGGAGATCTACTTCTAATCTGAATATTTAAGGTGTAACACACACCTTTAATCCAGATCTTCTGAAATATGAAGATCCACCTTTAACCTGGACCACATCTTCTGCTGGAAGCCTATTTAAGGACAAAGAAGGAAGCCTTGTTCTTGCCCTTGCTAGCAAGCCCATTTTCTTACTGGCATCAGAGCCTACTTCTTCAGTATTCCAGCGTATACTTAGGATCGGCTGAGACCCCCAGCCTTGTGGGCTGAACAACTACTGGATTCTTGGACCTTCCGTTCATAGCCACCCATCTGATGGATGGGCTGGATGACAGCCTGTAAGTCATTCTAATAACTTCCCTTTATATATGTATGTGGGGATTCATTCTAAAGAATTCTAATAAACTAACCCAAACTCTTATTTCCTCCAATTCCCTAATCTTTTACTTTCTTTCTTCTATCATTTAATATTTAATAAAAGAATGATTTGTGTGTGAATGTGTGGGTGTATGAGTGTATGTAGTATATATGCAGATGTGCATGCCTGTGTAGGCATGGAGTTCAAAGACAGTATCAGACCCCTCAGAACTGGAGTTTCAGGTATCTGTGGGTACTGGGATTGAACTCTGGTCCTCATGACTGTACAGCAAGTACGCTTAACAATGGAACCACCCCTCAAGACCTCTATCATTTAACACTTTCTTGGTTACAGTCTTAGTTACTGTTCTATTGCTGTGAAGAGACAGCATGAGCACAGTACCTCTTACTAAAGAAAACATTTGACTGGGGGTGTGCTTACAGTTTCAGAGGGTTAGTCCATGATCATCATAGTGGAAAGCAGATAGCCATGGCTCAGGAGCAGTAGCTGAGAACTTTACATCCTGATCCAAAGGCAGCAGGCAGAGAGAGAAAGACTGGGCCTGGTGTGGGCTTTTGAAACCCAAAGGCCTTCTCCAGGGAAATACCGCTCCAACAAGGCCACACCTCCTAGTCCTTCTGCAAACAGCTCTACTTTCTGGTGACTACGCATTCAAATATATGAGCCTATGGGGACCGTTCTTATTCAAACCAGCAAAGTTCAGTCCAAGCTTAAATAAGTCATTATCTATGCATGAGGCAAAGGCAAGTACACAACTAAGTGAAGACACTTAGCAAACTCTTCAATCCACTGAATGTAGTTTCCCTGAATACAGTAGGTAAAAGTCAAAATGCCCACATTCATCTTCCATAAGATTTATGCTGGCTTTTTAGGGGAAAACAACTCTGATCATAAAATTTTAAAGCATGACTTATTCACTCACCACCTAGGTTTCAAAAGCCCTCTCCAGGATTAATCTCTCTCTTCTCATAACTCTCAAATTGGTATGAAACTCTTAGTGGCAGATCAAATACCATGTCTGCTGTCTGCCACCAAGCTACCCACAATGATGATCATGAACTCAACCTCTGAAACTGTTAAGTAAGCAAACAATTAAATGTTTTACTTTTCTTTCTTATGCTGTTTTGTTTTTGAGAAGAGCTTACTACGTAGCTCTGGTTGTCGTGGAACTCATTTTGTATACTAGGCTGGCCTTGAACTCACAGAGATCAGTCTGCCTCTGCTTACCAAATACTGGGATTAAAGATGTGTGCCATTAAACCCCTGTGATGGTCTGAAAGAAAATGGCCCCCAAAGACAGTGGCACTATTAGGAGGTATGGCCTTATTGGAGTAGGTGTGGTCTTGTTGGAAGTGTGTCCCCATGAGGGATCAGCTTTAGTTTTTGTTTTTCTCAAGCTTCACTCAGTGTGACATTCAGCTGACTCCTATTGCCTGCAAGATGTAGGACATTTGGCTATTTCTCCAGCACCATGCCTGCCTGCTGCCATATTCCCTGCCATGATGACAATGGACAGAACCTCTGAACTGTAAGTGAGCCACAATTAAATGTTTCCTTTATAAGAGTTGCCGTGGTCATGGTGTCTCTTTACTGAAATAGTAACTCTAAGTAAGACAACCCCACTAAATAAGTTTTATTTTATAAATTGCTTTAGTCATGGTGTCTCTTCACAGCAATAGAAAAGACAACTAGCTAACATTTAAGGGTTAGGGAATTATGATGGTAATTATGTGACTATGCATCTAAATCTCCACCACCAGGACTGAGTTGGTAATTTTCGAAAAGCAAGCTGATCCCAGGCCTACGGAATGAGCTGACCCACTGTAGTTCCTAGTTAATAAGAGTTTTTAAGTGGGTCTCTACCAAACTGAGGCAATGTTTCCCAAAGAACTTGGCTTTACATTTATAAAAACCTTTAATCATCTGAACAATACAACTTTGGAGCTGTTCATTGTTAACTATTTCTTGCCACAGAGACAGGAAAAACAAAAACAAACAAACAAACAGAAAAAATCACTGGGAATAGGCAGAGAGAAGCATAAAGTAGGCATGAAGAGAATGGGTGGTGTAGAAGCAGAAGTTCCCACCTCCTTAAAAGCTTTATGGCCCTCTTCTGGCCTGCCCCCAGTTTCTGTGGAACACAAAAAAATACTTAAAGCAATAAAGTCTCATTTTGCTTAATCTGTGAGGTGGATTTTGCTGCATAAAATGAAGTCTGAAAATCTCCAGGACCGACAACTCTACACCCTGAGGTGCCAAGGCACACAGAACAACACGGGCTGTTGCTCTAGGATGCCCACCAAACTTCAACAGCCAGATCTGATTACTCAGACATCAGATACTTTGGTGACAGGACATGACCTGGAGGCTTTCTTCCCGCTGACTGGCTCTCACAGTGCCAAAGGTGCTACGAAAGCTGCTCAGGAGAAGTTACCAAAATCTGAACCAGCTGTGATTACTGCGAACTACAAAAATCCACTGGCTGACAAGATATGCCCACTGACAAAATAGTGTCATGAATATCTGTGGATAATCAAATGCTTTCTGATTGGACTTAAGGCCCATTCCACAGGAGGAAATTCATGCCTGGTATTGCAAACCTGGCCAAGAACATATGCCAAGGGAAATCATGGGCCATAAAGGAGAACCAACTATTATTATTTTGCTAAGTGGACATAATATCAAACTCTCTCCTAAATATTTACATTTATACCTATAGAATGGTGCAGCTTTCAGCCAGTCCTTAATAGAGAATGTTCTTTTTGCAGTGCAGAGGTTAAGACAGACAGGGACTCCCCACTGATTCAAGGGCAGAGAATAAATGACCTTCAGTGGGACGTATATACCACACCACTTGTAAGCCTCTCTGGACGGGGTCCGGAGAAGATCGCGCTGTAGCAGAGTGCTGGAAAGAGTGTTTTCTCGACATGAGACAGCTCACAGACTCATGAACTAACTGCAGCTGTGCTTACTTGTGTAAGATTGAGCCCATCAAATTTCCATCAGGGAAGAAGGAAGGGCTCAGGAGGCCACAACACTCCCTTAAGGGCATTAATGGAGGCTGGAGGCAGGGGTGTCACACTCTTAAGTTTAATCACTGATAAGATGCCCCAGTTCCAGTAAATAACCTCCCACCCATGCTTATTCAGGCAACTCTATTTAAACTCAGTGGACTGGATACACATAAAAAGAAAAAAGATATGAAAGTAAGAGGGGCTGGCTGAAAAGGATTTCAACAAGAGAGGAGGAATTAAATGGATTATGGTCAACGAAGACTAAAATTCATCATACACACACACACACCTATCCATCCATACATACATACACCTATCAAAGAACAAAAAAGAACTTTTAAAAAAATAGAAAAACAATTGTGAAAGTTAGATGTGAAAAGGAAGGTACACTAATCAGAGTCTTAAAGTCACACTTAAATATTTAAGTGCCTAGTGTACAGACTTGGTTCCAACATAGGAGGAACTAAAAAAAAGAGATGGGAACTAGGCTCAGGGATGAGGCATAGCAGGAACCTGCTGCTGTTTCTTGACCAGGAGGACAAAGGGAGAGACTGCAGTCAGAGCTAGGAGCCACACTAGCAGTGGCTTGCCAGGCAAGGGGACAGGAGCTGGAGTAATGGAGAATAAAAGTCAACCCAGGCTAAGAGTGAAGTACAGAAAGATCCCTGACTGTTCTTTTCTTAACCTCCAATCTCCCAGCATCTCCCATAAGCAACAACCCAGAGTGAAGCCTGCAGCATCTGTACTCTCTTCACAAGCTGTGCGCTCATGCACAACACAGCGTATGCCAACTTCTGACAAATCAGGGTCATTTGCTTTATTGGGCACACTGCAGCAATTAAGATATTTATGCATAGGACTCAATGAAAAGCAACAATAGTTTTTAGAAAACTTCTTAGAAACAATAATTTAGCGAGTCATTTTAGGACATACTCCTTTCCAACAATTGGCTACCAAGGTTTCAAATTCATTGAGCAAAGCAGAGCAATGAGGGGGAAGTCATGGAACTAGATTTAAGAGTATTACCAGTTTCATCATTGTAGAGACTTGAAACTATCAAAACTTGATATAAGGCTTTTCTGTTGTGGAAGTCTGAAGGAGAATGGCCTCCATATGCTCATATGTGAATACTTGGTCACTAGGGGCATAACTGGGATGGATTAGGAAACATGGCTTTGCTGGAGGTATATTACTAGAAGTGGGCTTTGAGATTTCAAAAGACTGGTGCCATTCCCAGTGTACTCTCCACCTCCTGCTTGTGCTTCAAGAGATGAACTCTGAGTTGTTCTTGCTATCATGCCTCCATGCACCATCAGGGATTCAAACCTTCTGAAACCATAAGCCCACTCAAAGGTTTTCCTCAATAAGCTGCCATGGATACGATGTTTTATCACAGTAACAGAAAAAGCAACATCATTTAAAAATATTTATTTATTCTTTGATAATTTCATACATGTAAACAATGTTTCATGATCATATGCACCCCCAATTCTCTTTCCCCACTACCAAACACATCATCCCCATTTCAGATGCATGTCCTTTCTTTTTTTTTTTTAAAACTTCTGACTGAGTTCAATTACTTTAGTGCTGCCTATTGGAATGCTGACTAGTCTTGTTTGCTTGAACTTATGTAGGTCACCACAGCTGCAGGGAGTTCAGGAGAGAAACGACCATGTCATGTTCGTCTAGATTACTGCCTCCTATCAATCCTCTTCACCTCCCAATTCTAACATTCTTTTCTATCCCCTCTTTTATCTAAAGAGGGTGGGGACAGGGTGTGTGATACAGTTGTAACATGGAGGGGTAAGTACTGAGAGCCACTATTTTCTGGGCTTTGACTAGTCGTGAGGCTCAGCATTAGCTGTCAAGGGCAACACTAATCTATCTGTATAACTATTTAGAAGGCAGCTTGACACTATGTTCATCTAACAAGAGAACAGAAATATGCCCTAAGGGGTCTAGGGCCTATGACCTCCCTAGCCATGGGCTTCTGACTAAGTTTATAGTATCAGCTATGAATTCTCTCCTGTGGAGCAGGCCTCAAATCTAATCCCAAAGTATATAGTTATCACCAAAACCCTTGTGCCACTGCTGTATGTATAGGCACATCTTCCTGGAGAAAGAACATTAGGAATGCAGGGTTTGCTGCTGGTTAATAGCACCGATAGCTTATCTCTTCCAGAGGCTTGCACAGCATCTTCCAGCTATGAAATTAACTAACAGGTAAGAAGCTCTCAAATCTGTTCCAGTTTGATTTTTTTTAAATGTCCTGCAACAAAAGTGAGTTGTGTCTTTAGTAGCAGGGGTGGTCATGCATTTGATAAGTATTTTAAAAATCCTTGGTAGTGGGTCCATTCACCAATGCAATAAGTCAAATCCAGTTGAATTATAAACTCAGGTTTTATAAACAGAATAAAGTAAGACAGAGGGAAACAACTCCTGGTTAACTCTCAGGAAGGCAGGAGAGAAAGCGTAAGGCAGATCTAGTGACCAGGTCTTGAGTAGCTGGGAGGAGGGGGAGGACACACCCTTGGGAGAGGAGCAAGGTCTGGAATGGGAGGACGGGGGCTGGGATCCCAAGGACCGTCTGAGGGGAGGGGGGCTGGAATGTGGGAGAGTAAGGCTGGAGCAGAGCTTCCAATTAAACACTATTAAGTTCGGGTGGGCGACCAAGAACAACGGCAATACCTCTGGAGCCTCCTTGACCAACGCATAACTCACAGGGAGGTATTCTATGCCTGATACTAAGATTTTCATTTAATCACCTCTTCTAGAGAAGGCATCGTCTGCCCATGGAGGATACCAGTGCTTAAACTCCTTAAAGAGCAGACAAACAACAATAAAAACTTTACAAAGTAGTGGGTTTCTAAAAGAGTTTTTCATACAACCTTAGTTTTGGCTGAACTCCTCTTGTTTGTTTGAGACAGGGCCTCCTGTTTTCTACACTAGATCAAACTCACTACTAGATAAGGTTGGTTGGCTTTGACTCCTAGATCCTCCTGCATTTACTGTTAACAAAGCACGGATCAGTAAAGTAACAGAATCTATGACTTAAAGGACTGGGTGTGCTAGAACAACTGTAACCCCAGAATTCAGGAGGTGAAGGCAGAAGGCAAATTCAAGGGCCACCTTGAACTACATCTTGAGATCTGTCTTAAACAAACAATAACAAAACAAACCCAGCTCCCAAATAGAAATAAACAGTCAGTGACTGTTACTAAGCAAAAGAATTATGAGATTTCCAACTACTCCTTTGATATGCAGGATATTTGATATGCAACCCCTGTGAAAGGGTCCTTTGACCACCAAAGGGGTCAGAACCCATTGGTTGAGAACTGCTGCTCTAGATTGATTATCTATCTATCTATCTATCTATCTATCTATCTATCTATCTATCTATCTATCTATCTATCTATCTATAATTTTTTGTAAGAGACATCTTGCTACATAGCCCTGCCTGGCCTGGAACGCACTATGATGACCATGCTAGCTCTGAACTTGTGGTGAACCTCTTGCCTGTTTCTCAAGCACCGGATTTACAGGAGCAGGCCATCATGCCTGGCCATCAATATATTTTTTCAAACAAACCGTGAGTCTCTAAAATTCTTAGTTTTTTTACTCATTTTAAATTTGCAGTTTTGCATACTGATAAAAAAGTAGTAGTAACACTATGCAAAATAACAATAATTAACACTGGATGTCTATTTGTTACTAGTACCTACCTCATTTACAACTCATACTCTGCTGACGGTCCTGGTTAATAATTACAGCAAGCATGCTGGATTTGCCACACTGCAGGGCACTGTTCCTATGCTTTACACTTACTGTTCATTTCCTGATCACAGTAACTTGGTGGAATTCTTAGTGTTACTCTCACTGTAGAGACAGCAAGGCTGAAAATACGGAGAGGTGAAGCAGTTTGCTCAGTTACTGATAGACTTGATTTAATTCCCAATGAGTTCCTACTATGGTGCAGTACTGTCTCTTAACAGTATGATTTATAATTAAATCTAATTAAAATCTTAAGTACTAATGTCTTTTGCATTTTAACCCTGTATGAAAAGTTAGTTAATATCTATTTTTACTATATGTATTCCTAAAATGTAACAGAGACTAAATTTTGTACAACAAATCTAGTTTCACTGCTTTTATACAGTGGACCCACTAGCACACAGCACAAAAGCTATTGAAAAACTGTAAATGTTTTATTCTTTTCTAAACTTACCAATTGTGAGGTCATGCACTGGCTGGAACCTCTTGTCTGTAAACTGTAGCAATAAGCACGATTTACCAACACCTAGAAATAAAAAAATCAACAAATAATCAGAGGAAAATAAAACCCACAGAAATTAAGACTGACCTTATAAAAGCACAGAAAAGCGGCAACAAGGGTTTCTGCTGCTGACATTCAGTCAGCCACTATTTATAGTTCTCCAATTTTTTTTGGGGGGGGGGATTTTCGAGACAGGGTTTCTCTGTAGCTTTTTGGATCCCGTCCTGGAACTAGCTCTTGTAGACCAGGCTGGCCTCGAACTCACAGAGATCCGCCTGCCTCTGCCTCCCGAGTGCTGGGATTAAAGGCGTGCGCCACCACCGCCCGGCTAGTTCTCCAATTTTTAAAATAACCCTTTTGCCCTTCCTTATTCATTAGTTTTCCATGCAAAGGAGGCTGGCACATAAACTCCCAGAATAGCAACTAGGTCTTAGCAGTTCCCACCAAAGCACCACCCAGGAAGCTGGAGAAGACGTGTGTCCTTTCTATCATTTACAAAATGTGGATTAGAATGCATCCGTATCACAGGGCAGGGAGAATTAAATCAGCTAAATTATAAAGCACTCAGGACACAGAGTAACTTTAGAACTCATTTATTATTCTATTTAACTAAAAAGTCAAAATCCAACAGATTTTTACAACACTTCACTTCTTCCCTCCAAGCTCCCTCTTAGCTGTGCCACCAGAGTCCTTTCAGCACTACAGCAGCGTCCCTTTCCTTTAAGGCCGGGCTCAGCCTTTGCTGCAGGTCCTGAGAACTAGCCAGCCCTTTTCAGCTCATGTTTATGCTTCTCTGTGTATCAGATCCTCTTCTTCAGTGGGCAAATTTTCAAGAATCTCACATTCAAAACATACCAGTGCCTCTTAAAGAATTTAAAGACTAAGTTCTTTGTAAAAAACTTAGTCTGGTTCAGCAAACTCAGAGCTCCCACATGTAGCAGTAAACTAATCCTCAACCTCCCTCAAGCTCAGCTTTGTCTGAGATGGCTTCAGAAAAAGGGAAAAGTCTAGAATAGCAGGACTTTGAGAGTGCAGAAAGAATGGGTGTGTTCAGAAGGAAAAGACACTGCTTTCCTTAGCAAACAAAACACTACTGCCCCCTCCCACCGCTCCCTGAGCTCTGGGGAGCCAATCGCCTCCATTCACAAAGGCCTTTCTTCCATTAGCTGGATGTGATCTGTAATGGACTTACTTTTATTTCTGGAAAGGCATTTATTACTAACGTTAATGTCTACTATCGTTATTTAAATGTCTATTTTCATCATTTTATAAACAAAGTTCCTTGGGGACAAGATCTGAAATGTATTCATCTTTTCTTCCTCCAAAGCACCTGATGTGGTAAACACTACTGTGCCGTGTATGTGCACACATGTGAAATGTACGTCATGGCATATGTGTGCTACAGCAGGGCAGCTTGCAGAAGTCACCTTTCTGCTCCCTCCCACCATGAGGGTCCGAGACAGCAAACTCAGGTTAGCAGGCTTGGTGGAAGGTATTTACCTGCTGAGTGTTAACTGGATAATCAATCCTACACCTTAAGGCCTTGAGTTAGGCATCACCTCCTCTCTCCATTTAACACAAATGATACATCTAGCAGTGCTGCTACCATCAAGTCTGTTTCTTCTCTTTCCCTGCCCTGGCTTATGTAGCACAGGTTGGGCTTGAACTCAAAATAATCCTCCAACCTCAGCCTTTTACTTTTCTCTTTTTTAAACCCAGAATTCAAGTCTGTTCCCTCTGTAGGACATAGTACTGTGAGAACCGAGAACCTAAAGACTATGTCAGTAGCAAACACTTAGCATCTAGGCATGCTAAAAATCAGAATCCTGAATCTCCACTGCAGAGAATATGTAGGCTAACCTACTTAGTCCTCTAGAGATTTTTAGGAAGGAATCCTTTGCAAAGAACAGGGGAATAATTCCTAAGAACCCAATGAGTCATTTTAGGACTCTGGTAATCTCAAGATTCTTAAAAATTGGTGAGAATTCTATTTTTTGCAATTCAAACGATTTTTAAGAGGGGAAAAAAAGTCAAGGGTATGGGAAGTACAGTGCCAACTGCTAACTAGGGAAGAGGTGCCAACAACTACGGTTTTATAGGAGAGAAGAAAGAGACGAAAGAGTGGCGCATGGAGACACGCCTGTGAATGAGCAGTCTAGTCTGGGCTTAAGTTTGTTTGATTTTGGCCTCGAATTCACAGAGATCCATGTGCCTCTGACTCCCCAGTGCTGGGATTAAAGGTGTGTGCCACCACTACCTAGCTCAGACAAAACCTTTTTTAGAGACAATCTCACTCTATATAGCTTCGCTATATTAAATATTCATTATTTCCTTTTAATTTAATTTTAATTAATTTTTTAAAGTTTTTAACTCATAATTCTTGAACAACAACAACAAAAAGGTGTAGAAATTGAGCTCAATGTTCTGTTTCTAAAATGAGAAAAGAACACTGCATCAGAGCTGTGACTTGGTGGCGCAGTGGTAAAGCACTGTCTAATATGCATTAAGCCCTGGATTTGCTCGCCAATAACATGAACATATACCTGCGTGCATGCACAGACAAAGAGAAAGAAATCTAAAAAGAGAAAACAGTGCTCCCCTCAAAGGAGTACCACAAGGTCCAATAACAAAATGTAAGAGTATGCTGAAAATTTAACACATGCACTAAATTAAAAAATTCTTCAAGATAAAGATTGCTAGGACAAAAATTTCTTCCCAAATTTATCTGAAGCAATCAAAGTTTAGGCTTATTTAAGAATTTCTTTTAAAAAGTATTTATGTTGGTGTCCCTGAAAACTATTTTTCTTATATTATCTCTATTTTTCTTATTTTTAATAAAAATATTCTATTTCTATTTTTTATTTATTTTTAATTTTTTCTTTTCTTTTCTTTTTCCTTTTTTGGTTTTTCAAGACAGGGTTTCACTGTTTAGCTCTGGCTCTCCTAGAACTCACTCTGTAGACCAGGCTGGTTTTAAACTCACAGAGATCTGCCTGCCTCTGCCTCCAGTAGTGCTAGGATGTGCCACCCCCACCCCCACTTCACTTTACTGCTCAAAGTTAAGATGAGCACTGCTTATACATATTTCTGAGCCCTAGGTTAATATGTAAAATGCCCCTTATTTTGTGCCTTGTCTAAAGGACACCTTGGAAGAGCTGGCGAGATGGCTCAGTCAGTAAAGTACTTGCAGTACAGACAGGAGAGCCTGAGTTCAATCTCCATCACACATGTAAAAAGGTCAAGTATGCTGGCATGTGCTTGTAAACCCAGCACTGGAGAGGCAGAGACAGGAAGAGCTCTGGAGCTGCCTCACTGGCTTACCAACCTTGTCTAATCAATTCCAGGTTAATAAGAGATCCTTTATCAACACACACACACACACACACACACACACACACACACACACACACACACACACACCGACAGATGCTGTGCGGTTTTGAGACGGCAGCTTCCTGGTTCATGCTAGTTGCAGAAACAGCTCTGGCTCTTTCAGGGGATTGAGCATTTAAATGGGGTTTGTGAGTAACATGCTACAACTTGCTTAATGGCAACACAGACCTACTATGTGCCTAGAAATGGGGCTGTGAGCATGGCTTGCAGACCTGGCATCAAATGAACCTCTGCCATGTTGGACTGGTCAGAGCCAAAAGGCAAAGCAGCCTTAGTCCTAGCCACACTGCTTAGTATTTTAAGAAGCACTCTTGGACAGAAAAGGATTACATATACACAATAGGACAGATTCAGACATAAAAGACTTCTAAATGAGACACAAGAGTGTTTAAAAATGTATGTAGGTTTGGGAAAGAAAAAAAGAGTATAGAGAGTTATTTTTAAAAAGTAAATCATAAATTTTTAAAAAGATAAAACAGTCTTTAAAGAGACAGAATATAGACAGTCATAAATTAAAGGAGTAAAAAAATAAGCCACATAAAAATGAAATATACATAGAAAGTCTAGATTATGTATATTATTGTGTTTTCTTTAAAGTTTTTGACTTTAAATGAACTAAATGAACTAAGTACAGAGAGACATTTCATTGTATGGGCTGCTAAGCTAAACCAATATATATATATATATATATATATATATATATATATATATATAATATATACATATATTAAAGGTATCTTGACCTCAAGATTTGGGTCTAAAGGACATGTTGCTTTGGAAAAGAGGTTCTGCTTTTGTTTCCACAGAGGATGAGAACCTGTGGATTCCTTCCAGGCTAAGGTGGTTTGATGTACTAAGACCCCCCAAAAGGTCTCCAAAACCCCCAAATTATTCCACCCAACAAAAAGCAGAAAGCACTTTGGATAAAACTATGCCCAAATTTCCAAATATTGTTTAAAAATTTTTGTTTACATTTAAAGGGGGATATGCTATAGAGATGAATACTTTGCATTGGTATGGATTTTGGTTTACTGATACAAATTTAATGTCAATTTTTTATATTTATGGCTCTGCTCTTGATTAAGGCATTGTGTTTATCCAGCTCATTTAAAAATGTAATGTATAATTAACAAATACAGGTTAATAGGTAGTCATCTATAATAGTCAAGCGTATAGTCATGTTAGGTTTTCTAGATGTACAAAGATATATTTCAGATAGATAAGTAGTCTTTAAACCTTTCAAACACTAAGAGAATAAAGCATTTAAAATGTTTTAAGAACTTAGGACTTTTCATGACAATGAGACACATCTGCTCCTGGCAGCACCAATCTACTTCAAGAGGATGATGGGCATGAAAGAGGCTTCTTATGGAGTTTGCTAGCCATTTAGACAAGAAACTGTTCTTGCCTGGCCTGATGGAGAAAGAAGGTCATTGGTTAATTAAATAAAGAAGCTGCTTGCCCTGATAGGTTAAAACATAGGTGGGAGGAGTAAACAGAACAGAATACTGGGAGGAAGAGGAAGTGAGCTCTCAGACTCGACAGCTCTCCTCTCAGGGGCAGACGCCTCTGAGAGACGCCATGCCCCGCTTCAGGGCAGACACACGCGATGAAGCTCCGACCCAGGATGGGCGATGAAGCTCCGACCCAGGATGGACGTAGGCTAGAATCTTCCCGGTAAGACCAGTGCTCACAGATTATTAGAGATGGGTTGATTGGGATATTAGAATTAGCCAGTAAGGGCTAGAGCTAAAGGGCCAAGCACTGTTTAAATGAATACAATTTGTGTGTTGTTATTTCGGGGCATAAGCTAGCAGGCGGCCTGGGGTGCTGGGGACGCAGCCCCGCTGCTCCTATTACAACACTGGCCTGCTTGACATTATGTTGTATGAACTGGACATGCAGGACTCACAGAAAACTGACTGCTGAACTCGCCTAAAGGTAAGACAGTCCTTCAGGATTCCTGCTTCATGAAAGAGTCTGCCAGACATTCTAGAGGACCCAGAAGAAAGTGACTGACAAACTGCCGATACAGGCAGAACTGTCTTTGAAATTTTTTGTCTCATGAAAAAGTCTGCCAAATGCTACGGGCCTGCTGTAGGCTGCAGATGGATGCCCCAATGTTTCAGAAGAATTTTGGGTGACTGTTGAGGCAGCAAGTTGTCTCTGTCAATTCTAGAGTTTCAAAAGTTGCTTACAATGCACTTCCTGTTAACTTAGGTAAAATTATATCCTTCTGGAGTCTTTGATGGAGTTGATGTACTGGTAAACCATGACCCTTGTGATAATATATAAAATAATAGAAATGGGTTAATTTAAGATGTAAGTCTTAGCTAGGAATATGCTTAAGCTATTGGTCAAACAGTATTGAAATTAAAATAGTTTCTGTGTGATTATTTCGGGTCTGGATGGCCAGGAAATGAATGAACAGCCTCAGCCAAGAACTGACCACCCTGGAAATAAAAGAAATTCAACACATAGCTAATCAAAGATGTCATCCATACTATTTTTGCTATGATTCATGATAAAATAAATCAGTCATGAGGAATCTAGAACACTTCTCCTTTTCTTAATTGAAACATCAGTTGGGCAGCATAAGTGTCACATTCCTTTAAGCCCAATACCTGGGAGGCCAAGGCCAAGGCAGCAAAACTGCAAGTTTGAAATCTGCCAGGCTACATAGTGAAATCTTATCTCAAAAATAATAGAACATAAAAAAAAGTGTGTTCTACTATAAACCTCTTAAATAAAAACTAACAGAGTTAAGAAATAAAGCAAAGGAAACAACACAGAAGTGTGTTTAGCTGGAACCTCCCCTTGACCTCACTCCTCCCCTATTCCAAACCCCATCCTTCTCAGAAAGCCCTCCAAGCAGTGGTTCTTCTCCTGGAGTTTCTCATGACCATGCCAATAGGGTATTTAAGCTCTAGTCCTTAGACCTGCTATGTGATTTCTCCTCCTCCTCCCTCCCATGCCTCAATTCTGAGGAGCCTGAGGGGCAGTTCTCACATTAAATCTGGTCTTTTTGATTTGGCTTGATCTGTCCTATTGCATCAGTGGAGAAACCCACTACCAGGGATCTTCCACTACTGGGGATCCAAAAATACTTATCAAAGTGGATGTGAGGTTCCATTCCTGTAATCTTAGAACACAAGAGACAGGGTAGAAAGGATCAAGGTCTCAAGGTCAGCCTGGGCTACATAGAAAGACACTGTCTTAAAAGTAGTTTAAATAAAAAATTTTTCCATAATGCTATGGAAAAAAGGTAGCTATATATGTGCAATATTATTATTATTAAATTATTATGATTATTAACAAAATCTACTGCACATGACCTATAAAAATGTTACATCATAAGTAGTTTGTCACAAAATTAAAAGCTATAAGCAAAGTAAACTATTTCATGCAATTGACAGATTAGGCTAATAAAAAGCAAAAGAGTAACAAAACCAAATTGCTGAATTATGAAAATACAGACTAGGTAACTTTTTTTTTTTTTGGTACCTGTCCTGGAACTAGCTCTTGTAGACCAGGCTGGCCTCGAACTCACAGAGATCCACCTGTCTCTGCCTCCCGAGTGCTGGAATTAAAGGCTGTGAAAAGGTTCAACCACTGCCAGGCTGAAAACCTTTTCAAGTTTACTGAGTACAAAAGATATCAAGACCAAAAAAACTACTATTTTGTGATTAACATGTGATCTTGTTTTCTTAAACTTAAGTGGTTTGAAATCAGCAAACTAAATATAACCTTTTTGAATAGGACCCCCCCCCCAATTTAATTTTAGGAAGCTCAATGAAGGGGACAATTAGCTTTAAGTACCATTATTAGTAAACAACTTTGTTGTTTATAAGGCACCTGTACATAGTTTTACATCAAGCTCACAAAACAAAACAAAACAAAACAAAACAAACCAGTAAATTCAGCTATGCCTGGCATTACACAAGAAAACAGAAGATGAAGTGGTCATACAATGGAGACACCATACCAATCAAAATCTTCTAATTATAAATAGAGACTCTTGGAAAATGTTCAAGAGTGAGGTCTAGGTCAAAGTAATCAAAGATGGACTTGTGATACCATTTGACTTCTAGATGCATAGTAATTATTGCTAAAAATGAACTAACGCCAAAGTCAACTAACGCCAAAGTCTTCTACAAATTTTATTTAATTAATAGTAATTAATTCATTTTGAGATAAGGTCTTAATATATTCAGGCTTTCCTGGAACTTCCTATATACCCCAAGATGACTTCTAACTCATAATCTTCCTGAATCAGCTTCTTAGATGTTGAATTTACAGGCATATGTCAACATACCAAGCATGAACATACTACTTACACTAGCATACCAGCAGTAAATAAATAACACACGTAACTGCCACTTGAATTTTTACTACTGTGAAGGTAGAGAAGAAATGGGTGTTTGAAAAAGCCCTTGGCAGACATTCTACCAATTTTAGAGAGAATGAGAAATTTAATGATTTAATTCCACAAGCAGTAGCTGGATCAATGTTCCATAATGCACAGGTGACACACATCTTGGGAAATCTGGCATTCATATTGCTTCTTATGTGGATGTGCCTCTATAAAGGCTCAAGATGGGCATGCAGGTTGGCATCTATGTCTTGATCCTTTCCTATCTGACTTAGCCACATGGAACCTAACGGCAGAAATAAATTCAAATTCTTCAATGATTGCAATATATATGAAAACACTAAAATTTCCAAATTATAAACTCAAAATGAATTTTAAAATATTTGCAATAGATTATATTAAAATTACATATAGAAATTCATAACTAGTCAAAATGTAAAGAACTGATCATGAAGTAAGTACCCAGCCCCAACTGATACATCTACAACATAATCCCTATTGCTAAGGCTCAGGGGTTATCACCAAAAAAGGTAGCAGAAAGACTGGTAAGAGCTAGAGACAAAAATGTCTGCTGGGAGACACTGTCTTCTATATATAACAGGAGCTAATCCATAAAATTTTAACAATTTGTTGACTAAACAAGATCCAAATAATACTGCTAGCTGAAATGCAAACGAAGATGAGAACATTCTCACAAGACTCATTTACCCTTAAGACGAAGGAAACTAATGGTGAGAGAGAGAGAGAGAGAGAGAGAGAGAGAGAGAGAGAGAGAGAGAGAGAGACAGACAGAGAGACAGACAGAGAGAGAGAGAGAGAGAGAGAGAGAGAGAGAGAAAGTCTTCTCCAAGGACAAGCCTAATTGGTTATCTAACACCAAGTGCTCAGCTCTAAATACATACATTGGAGCAAAACTAAATGGATACAGCAGGTTGTACATATATTTATGTATGCATATAAAATGTAATGAAAGTAATTAAATATAAAGTCTGAATCTGAAAGGGAGTTGGGGGCACAAAAGGAATTAGAGAGGAGAGGATAGAAATGATATATATTAATACTGAACTCATATATTAATAAATTTTATTTAAATCATATGTACACACACACACACGCATTCTATTTTTAAAAGATATGCTTTGACATCACCACCCCTGATTTGAAGCTATACTACAGAGCTATAGTACTAAAAAGAGCTTGGTATTGGCATAAAAACAGAAATGTGGATCAATGAAATTAAATCAAAGACCTTGACAATCCACACACCCATGAACACCTGATTTTTGACAAAGAAGCCAAAATTATACAATGGAAAAAAGAAAGTATCTTCAACAAATAGTGTTGGTATAACTGGATGTCAACATGCAGAAGAACACATAGATCCATATCTATTACCATGCAAAAAACTCCAGTCCAAGTGGATCAAACATAAATCCAGTTACACTGAACCTGACAGAAAAGTAAGTGGAAGTAGCCTTGAAAGCATTGACACAGGAAACTACTTCCTAAATAAAATATCAGTAGCACAGACGCTGAGAGCAACAATTAATAAATGGAACCTCTTAAAACTGAGAAGCTTCTATAAAGCAAAGAACATGGTCAACAAGACAAAATGGCTGCCTACAGAATGGGAAAAGATCGCCACTAACCACACATCTGACAGAGGGCTGATCTCCAAAATATATACAGAACTCAAGAAATTAGGCATCCAAAACCAAAGAATCCAATCAAAAAATGGGGTACAGATCTAAAGAGAGAATTCTCAGCAGAAGAAACCCAAATGGCCAAAAGACATTTGAGGAAATGTTCAACATCCTTAGCCATCAGAGAAATGCAAATCAAAACAACTGAGATACCTTCTTACAGCAGTCAGAATGGCTAAGATCAAAAACAGTGATGACTGATAGTTTATGCTGGAGAGGATGTGGAGTAAGGGAAGCACTCTTCCACTGTTGGTGGGAATGTAAACTTGTACAGCCACTTTGAAGATTAGTATGGCGGTTTCTCAGAAAATTGGGAATCAACCTACTGCAAGACCCAGAAATACCATTCTTAGGCACATACCTAAAGGAAGCACACTCATACCACAAAGACATATGCCCAACTATGTTCATAGCAGCATTATTTGTAATAGCCAGAACTTGGATACAACCTAGATGCCCCTCATCTGAGGAATGGACAAAAAAATATGGTAACTTTACAATAGATCATTACTCAGCAATAAAAAACAATGGCATCCTGAATTTGCAGGCAAATGAATGGAAGGAACAAGAAAAAAGCTAGTAAAAAAAAAATGAGGTAACCCAGACCCATAAAGATAAACATGATGCATATTTACTCTTAAGTGGATATCAGACATAAAATAATGGATAACTAGCCTACAGTCCACAACCCCAGAAAACTAAGAAACAAGGAGACCCCTAAGACAGTTATGCATGGTTGTCCTTGGGAAGGACAATATTTTGTACAACAGCCATTGCAAATAATTCATAATCAGTTTCCTAAATCTGTACTTTACCATTATATAGCTGATATCTTACTAGCTGATTTAGAGGCAAATATCTTAGAAAAATGCTGGAAGAAGCAAAAAAAAAAAATTTTTTTTGCATTGTTGGGGATTACAAATTGCTCCTGAAAAAAATACAAAGGAGACTCTATTAATTATTTAGGATATAAAATAGGTTTACAAAATACTCAAACCCAGAATGTACAAATCAGGAGAGATTGAGAACACAATGATTTTCAAAAAGTTCCAAGACGGGATTAAAAACTTGAGAGCTAAGTAATTTTTTTCAAAGCTTACAAGTTATAAGGATTTAAATAGTTCAATAAAATTATCAGCTTAGACTGAGAGACAGTTGGCTTAGGTTGAAAAGAAACTACAAGATGCATATGTGGATCACTTGAATCCATAGCTTGATTGTATCTGGGTCAAACTACCTTCTATGCATTTTGCTACAGGAATTTTTATGCAAAGAGAAGATAATATTTTAGAATGGATATTTCTGCCACACAGAGTAAAAAATTAAAGTAACTATGGCAAAAAGGTTTCTGAAAAGAATCTGAAAAAAATTGAGACTTCATCAATTAACAGAAATAGACCCAAGCAAAAATTGTAGTTAAGTTTTTACTACTGCTGAAATTGCCGCATTATGAACAAAAAAATGAACACTGGCAAATAGCTTGTAGTAATTTCTTCAAAGATTAGAACAAATATCCCAAAAACAAGAGACTTCAGTTTATAAAAAGAACTAATTGGATTCTTATCACAGAGTGTGAGCAAGAATTTCTGGAGCCCCTATATTCTACAATGATGCAAATAAATCAGTAAAGGATATGAGTCAGAAAAATTAAGTGGCTCAAAGTTCCTATGAGTCTTTTCAAAAGTCAGAATTATATGCTATTCTTATGGTATTATTAGATTTTCCAGAACCTCTTAATATAGTTACTGATTCTCAATATGCAAAAAGAATTTTTTACATATAGAAGCCACTGAACTTAGATAACTAGGATTAACTCTGTCATTTATTCAATTACAAGAAATAATCAGAAATAGCCGGGCGGTGGTGGCGCATGCCTTTAATCCCAGCACTCGGGAGGCAGAGGCAGGCGGATCTCTGTGAGTTCGAGACCAGCCTGGTCTACAAGAGCTAGTTCCAGGACAGGCTCCAAAACCACACAGAAACCCTGTCTTGAAAAAGCAAATAAATAAATAAATAAATAAATAAATAAATAAATAAATAAATAAATATCAGAAATAGAAACTATTCCTTGCATATAACATGTATCAGATCCCATTTGGGTCTACCCTCTACCACAAGGTAATGGTGAAATTGTTCAGCTACTGATAGAAAATGTGAAGACTCAGAATTTCAAAAGAAACACCATATAGCAAGGGTTTGAAGAAAGAGTTTTCTATCACCTGACAACAAGGGAAATTAGGAAATGTCCTGCTTGTTCTTTGTATCACCAAACTCCACTATCTGCAAGAAGTATTCCACAGGGTATTCAAGGAAATGAAATTTGGCAAATAAATATGTTTTATTTTGTTGAGTTAGGAAAATTAAAGTATGTGCACCATATCACATACACATATCAGGATTCCAAAAGGCAAAGCTTTGAGCTCTGAGAAGGCTGATTCTATAACCACAGACTTGTGAGTTATGACCATTTACGGAATATCTATACAAATTAAAACTGACAATGCTACAGCACATGTCTCTAGTAAAATGAAACAGTTTTTTGCATATTATAACATCAAGCATATTATAGGTATACCACACAGTCCGACAGGGCAGTTACAGAAAGATCTAATCACACTCTAAAATATATTTTAATTTAAAAAGGGGGGGAATAATAAAGACTCCCAGGGATAGAATGCACAATGCTTTATTAACTTTAAATTTGTTTTGTTTTGGTTTGGTTTTTTGAGACAAAGTTTCTGTGTAAGAGCCCTAGCTGTCCTGGAACTAGCTCTTATAGAACAGGCTGGCTTTGAACTCACAGAGTTCTGCCTGCCTCTGCCTCCCGAGTGCTGGGATTAAAGGCAGGCACCACCACTGCCTAGCTTAATTTTAAACTTTTTAAATACTAATGAGTAAGGAGAGACATTGGCTAGTAGAAAAAAAAGCCAAATTAAATCAGCCTGTATACTTTAAGGATGTGTTGACCTCAGAATGGAAACCAGGATAAGTGCTACATTGGGGAAGAAGTTTTGTTTTTGTTTCCACAGGAGAAGAAAGGCTATGGATACCAAGATAAGTTAAGATTAGATTTGAACAAGAGAGACCTCTTGATGAGAAGTGGTAATAATTCATCAAACAGCGTAGCTATTCAACCTGCCAAGAAGGGAAACTCCTCAGAGTTAAGGTTGGGGCATGGTTTTGTTTTTGTCTTTCCATGAGAATAAAATCATAGAACTAAGGAATCTAAAGACTACTGGACAAATAAAGACATCTGAAGAAGGACAAATCATCCAGAAAAAAAATGCCCCCCCCCGCAAGGAGTAAAATGGCCTAATGGCATGGCACTATTCTCTTGCCACTAATCTCTTTAAAACTTTTCTTAAGGTATAAATATTATCTCTAAATTTTTAAGATTATATATACTTAAACCTTCTGCTGTGATATTAATGGTCATATAAAGTACTAATTCTAGAAATAAACTTATCTAGCTTCCTGTAAGTGGTTTTAGGCTTGAGTCTGAAGGAGGCAACTAAGAATACAGTGGTCTATTAAGCTCTCTGCTATCGGATGCATATGACATTTAAAGTGTTTAACTTTTCTGCAGTGAACTATTATAACCATTCCTAACAGAAACTTTTGAAGTCTCCAAAAGGATATTGGGACTCAACAATGATGAATCCACCTGGATTGTGCTAACTCCAGTGAGCTGAAAAACACCACCCAAAAATCATCTTTGGACTACAAACTGCTCAGGACAACTTCAAAGTGGTTAGCTAAGATGGCCCAGTCTCATAAACTACTCCAGTCAGGACTTCAGATAAGCTCTGCACTTTTTCATCACACAGAGACTGGACAACAGGTAGCTCTCCCAGAACTTGAAGATTATATCCCAATTTTCTCAGGGTCCCCTAAAGATGCCACTGTCCACAGACAGCAGGAAGTAATTTTAACAAAATAATGACCACATTCCTAAAAGATGGGTTGTGTGGTTTTTGATCTTTGGTGATTTTATAGATGTTTGACATTGGTGGGTTAGTTGTAAGTTGTTTTTGGTCATGGTCAGGGAGAAAACTAAGCAAGGGAGGTTTAGATTCTGGGATCCCTTTCTGAACAGAAAAAAGGGAGATACAGAAATGACTGAATAAAAGGGTAGGTTATGGGATCTACTTTTAAGCTAAAAAGCAATTACTAGTCTCAAACGTTTTACATTGGTATGGAATTCTCTATATTGATGCAAACAAGGTTATTTTGTTGTGCTGTATATGTTTCTACTCAAGATAATTTTGTATACTGATAAAAATTTAAGCTTATTTTTGTTCTTTGTCTTACATGTATTTATTTATTTATTTATTTATTTATTTATTTAT
>NC_022031.1:58686117-58694264 GCF_000317375.1 Microtus ochrogaster | reverse complement strand
GTTGCTGGGAATTGAACTCAGGACCTTTGGAAGAGCAGGCAATGCTCTTAACCACTGAGCCATCTCTCCAGCCCTGTCTTACATGTTTTTATGTCTTGTTTAAAGTATTGTACTTATGTAGCTCATTGAAAAATGTAAAGTTCTAGTCCTTGAAAGCTATTTAGGATAATAAAGAAATACAGGTTAGTAGTTAGTCATCTATAACAATCAAATTTATAGTCATGTTAGGTATGTTTTCAAGGTCAATCAGAGATATATTTTAAATAGACAGTCCTTTTTATTTAGACAAAAGGGGGAGATGCCGCAGGACAATTGTTCTTACAACCATTCAACTGTGCTGATAAAGCCATCTTGAGTCAAAGGATGGAGTCAGTTGGACTGGGATTAGTCGTAGAGTTGTTGGAGAGTTGAGGAAGTTTGCTAGAGAGGGATGGGAAGAGAGAAGAGGGATTTCCAGGTTTGGTGGTTAGGGGAAATATAGAGGGTCAGCCATTCGACTCTCCGCTGGTCCTAAAATTTATTAGGTCTTTATCTCAATTTTTGACTAATGAGTTTTTATTATATTCAAACAATTTAGGTATCATTTCACACAAATACCTCAAGGATCAAGAAAAAAATACTTCCTCAGTAAACAAACACCCCCTTACAGTTTTTCTTGGGGTCTATAAGCCTATTTTCGGTAGTATTAGTTTTATTGTTAGTATTATTTTGAAACAGTGTTTCATTATATAGCCCCAGATGGCTTCAAACTCACAATAAACTCAGAATGTCCTGGAACTCCTGATCCTGCCTCAATGTCAAACCTTCTGGGATTATGGGCATATTGCACCCTGTGCTGTGCTACCACCTTTACAATTTAGTTCCTTTACTCGGCTAGTTGAAAAGGGTTTCTATTTCTTGTAACCATTTAGGTCTGTCCTAAAATAAAATCCTGAGTCTTTAGAGAGAAAAAAAAAATCACTAGCGGAAGCTAGGAAGACAGTTCAGCCAGTAAAGTTCTTGCCAAACAAGTATGAGCCCTCGTATGGTGCCAAGTGTCTGTAATATAATGCTGAGGCAAGGGCAGGGAGAAGTAGACAGCAGAGATGGAGGATCCCTGGAACTCGCTGGCCAACCAGCCTAGTCAATAAACAAAAACACACTCTCCCAAGAAAATCTTAGGTGAAGAGAGATGAAGACATCCAGCACTAACTTCAGACATCAACACGCATGTGCACATGTACCTACACAGGAATAAATGCACACATCCAGGAAAAGAAGCCACTAGTAGAGCTGGAGATGGGTAGATGGATGGACGGATGAACCAAGATGAACAGATACAAAGGATAAAATGATGGTTAACAAACCACCTTAATATAAGGAAGCTTATACAAACCATCTAGATACAAACAAAACAAAACAAAACAAAACATGGAAGCAAAAGAAAACACAACACAGGCTAGTAATGCTAAGACAAGCCATAGCAGATTATTAAAAAGTACCACTTGGTCATAAATAAGCAAGGTAAGCAGAAATGTCCTGGGGCAGGGGAGCTGGTGAAAGAAATTCACATATTAAGACACATAGAGGGCAAAATAACTTGTTTTTAAATCTGTATTATTTGGATACTAGGCAGCAGGGTCAAATCGGTACTGGTTTTTAAAACAAATATGAGGTAATTACAGAAACATTCAAGGAAACAAAACAAAGTGATGATGGGCTATTACTATTTCTTATGCAATTCACAGCCACATATTTTGAATGAGAAAGGCACCTACTGATGTCTACTTTGAATACTTGGCACTCAGTTGGTGGAATTCTTTGAGAAGGATTAGGATTAGAAGGATTGCTCTCTGTAAGGTCTCAGCTGTTTTTGCTACCATGCCTTTTCTCTGTCATCATGAACTTTAACACTGAGATAGTAAGCCCAATTAAACACTTTCTTTTATAAGTTGCCTTGGTCATGGTGTTTTGTAACAGTAATAGAAAAATATCTAAGCTAATGTCTTCATTCCCATGTTATAAAGGCACTAAGACTCAGAAAATTTGCACAGTAATAGATGCAGGCGTCGAAAGTCCTTGACCCTAGCTTTGTTTTTTGTTTTTTTTGTTTTTTTTTTTTTCCGAGACAGGGTTTCTCTGTGGTTTTTGGAGCCTGTCCTGGAACTAGCTCAGTAGACCAGGCTGGTCTCGAACTCACAGAGATCCGCCTGCCTCTGCCTCCCGAGTGCTGGGATTAAAGGCGTGCGCCACCACTGCCCGGCTTTGACCCTAGCTTTGGACAGACCTACTCTACCCTGACTGTACACTGTACTTTCCCTTTAAATAAAGGACTATGCAGCACTCAGCAGCAACTCTACAAACCAAGAGATTAGCAGACCCACAGCAGACAATTTGATAAGGAGCTTAGAAGAACCAAAAGAATCTGCACAACACAGGGGAGAGTGCAGACGCTGGAGTCAGAAAAACCCAGGTTTAAAATCCAGCTTAGTCAGTTATTAGCAGTGTTGTGCTATGGCAGCTTCCCATTCTCCAACTAAAAAAGAGTCTCTCTATTGATGTTATTGCTCAGAGACAATGAGTTACCACACAGAGATACTGCCTTAGACAACAGTTACAGCAGCTGGACACGGTGTTAAATGCTTCTAAATCCAGCGGTTGGGAGGCTGAAGAAGGGGAATTGCTGCAAGCTCAAGACCAGCCTTGACTACATAGTGAGACCTAGAAAGAACCAACCAACCAAGAAAAACAAAACAAGAGTCAAGACCTAGGGAAGAAAAGGTTATTTTTGTTATCCAGTTGAACCCAACCTAATTACATGCATCTTTAACAGTGGGGACTCCTAGATTAACCTGAGATGAGAAGACACAAGAAGATTTAGAAAGATGAGACCAGCCTGGTCTACAAGAGCTAGTTCCAGGACAGGCTCCAAAACCACAGAGAAACCCTGTCTCGAAAAACCAAAAAAAAAAAAAAAAAGAAAGATAGGACACAGCCCAGGCATGGAGGCACACATCTTCAATTCCAGCACTGGGGAGGCTGAGGCAGGTGAATCTCTGTGAGTTTTAGGCCACCCTAGTCTACAAGATGAGTACCAGGACAGTCAGGTTTGTTACACAGAGAAACCTTGTCTTGGAAAAACAAAACAAAAGACAGGACACAAGAAAAATGTGCACAGCTGTCTGTTACTATCTTTTAAGAGAAAGAAGAATCAGTGCCGCCTCCCCCCCCCCCCCCCCCCCCCCCGTGTTTGTGTGTGTGTGGTTGTTATGGATATATGGATATGTAAAGTTGGGAAAAGCCCTCAGGTGACATCTCGCAAAGAGCAGGAATAGGAGCCCCATAGCTACAGCTATTGGAACTAAGCCAACAACCTGAATGAGCAAGGACTCTCCAGAACAGAACCCAGCCTTGCCAAAGGTTTGACTTTTGCCAACACAGACACGTCATACATCTGAACTGTAGAATGCTAAGATAAATTTGTCTTCTTTGAGCTGCTAATTTCTTGTAGCTTATTACAGTAACAACAGAAAATTAATATATCCTATATCCTTCATTTATATAAAACTCAATTTCTGTGCCCTTTACTATTTATGCAAATGAAAAATAATTTGGTAAATGCCATGCTGCCTGCCCAGCAGAACCTACACATCACATTTATCATTCACGACAGTACTGACTGTGCCAGGCACCATCCTGCTCCTGCCTTCAAGAAGTTGGCTGCAATAAGACAGCCATCAATATTCACTTTCTCTCTCTCTTCCAACTTGGTCCAGACAGTCACCATCAGCTATACCTGAAGATGAGAATATTTAAGATAACTGGGAGAAACCTAAGTTTTTTGTTTTGTTTTTCAAGACAGGGTTTCTCTGTGGCTTTGGAACCTGTCCTGGAACTCTCTCTGTAGACCAGGGCTGGCATCAAATTCATAGAGATTCACCTGCCTCTGCCTCCTGAGTGCTGGGTTTAAAGGTGTGCGCTACCACCGGCGAAACCTAAGCTTTATCAAAGCTATAAAAAGCAAAACTGAGGAATCTTGCATGGTGGTACACCCTTTAATCCTAGCACCTGGGAAGCAGATGCAGGCGATCTCTGTGAATTTGAGGTTAGCCTGGTTATAGACCAAGTCCCAAGTCAGACAGACCATATAGTTATCTTTCATTTCTCAAAGAAGAACCAAAGGGAAAACTGAGGTAGAAGAGGGATGCCAAATGAAACAAAGCTAGGTCACTAGATATCACAATATAATAGACAGTCCGAGTTCTTTGTTCTACCATGAAATAAACATAATTCCTTCTAAACAACATAGCTTGCTTTTCTTTATATGTAAAACAGAAACCTAGCAAATTTGTTGAAGGATTAAAAGATAACAGACTCAATGGAACAAACCAGCATTCAGAGACAAGAGGATCTGAAGTTAAGGCCAATTTATGGAACAAAACGGAGACCATAACTATAAACAAAACCTCCAGGTGGTGCCAAGTGGTTCACGAGGATCATTTCAACATCATCCTTCCCCACACCAAGAAACAGAGACCTGCCTGGGCTATATGAAATCTGTCTATAAAACAAACAACAACAAACCCAAAACAAATCCCCACCCAAGAAAAATTCGAAACAAGGACTAAGGACTAGATGAGCCTGTAATCCCAGCACTGAGCAGAAGAATTATTTGAGGCCAGTTTGGGCTATGTAGTGAGATCCTACCTCAATAAATAAATAAGCAATAAAATAAAATAAAAAAATTTCCAAACCAAGGGCTAAGGGTAAACCACATGGCACTGATATTACATAGAAACTATAAATAGCGTGAAGAATTTTTTATGGCATCACCAACTAGAAAGTGCTAGAAAACTAATGTGATAGATAAGTCCACATAAACCTAGTCTTGGTATTCCTTAAGGAACACTCAAAAAACAAAACAAAACAAAAAACCCAAAACAGAAAGTCTATCAGCAAGAAAAGAAAAACCAATCCAGAAAATCTATTACAAAGGACCACTGCTGACCAGGATCAGTATATTATAGTACTACTGCTGCTAAAAAAAACTTTTAAGAATAAAAAGCCATTATGGAACCAGCAAAACATCCTCAGAAGAGAAGACCCAAGTAAGGGGTCTGAGTAAGAAACGGGTGCAGGAACTAACAGGGAGTGACTATCTGGCTGTGGCAACACAAGGAACTCAACATCTTTTTGGCAAACATCTTTTACTTACGAACAAAGACCAACAGCTAAAATGTAGTCTCTTTTAAAGCTTGTAAATAAGCAAAGTGATAAACTCAAACGGGAAGGTTTAATAGAAAATGAGAAGTCAGCGATGAAATGAGGAGGCTCCACGTCTTCTGCAGTAAAGGACAGGGCCTCCAAGACTGAGGATGAGCAGAGACACAAGACGGCAGACGGCACAAGCTTTGTGCATGGCAGTATAGTAGCAACCCATGAGGTTTGTTCAAGGACTGACTATTGCTAACTGAAAACTTTCCCCAAACACTCAGTGTCATGAAATCACCAACTACAACAAAACTGATAGGCATCTGGAAATTTGGTGGGAGCACACACACAGGGCGGAGAACACCTGTACCCTAATAGTACAATGTTAAAACTTATAGTATAAACAAATAAAACATTACAATACCGAAATTTAGAGGATAGCTGGACATGGTGATACATGCCTATAATTCCAGCACTCAAGAGACTGAAGCAGGGAGACTCCCCACAAGTTTGAGGCCAAAACAGGCCACACAGTACCAGGCCAGCCAAGATCCTGTCTCAAAAACAGCAACAAAACCAGAAAGTGCAGAAAACCTCATTTCACCAATACCAACTTTCCTAATACAAGCTGAATTCCCTCCTCTCTAGAAATAACTGTTAACCACAGGGTTTAGGATTTTCTGCATATATGCACATATACGGTCCATCCTAAAGTACAGAGCCACAGAGAACACCTTTTCTACCCTCAAGAAGTACATAAGCAAACGCAGATGCCTATACAAATACCTATAAAAATCAGTCCAGACTTAACATCGGAAAAAAAAATGATACAAATTGAGAAATATAATCCAGAAAATAAGTGTACTAACTGGAGAACACTGGCATAGACGAGGTCAAGATATGCTGACTCTGCAAGCATTTGGAAGACCTGGGCAAAGCTTTTATTAAAAGACTAATAAAATTTCATAGGGAAAGACTGTGGCAGAAGACAGGCCAAGCCAGAGGGAGGAGGAGGGACCAAGGCAATCTTCAAAAACTAGCCTTTGGGCATCACAGGCAAGAGAAGGAGATGCAGTAGCAAAGAATGCCAGAAGAGCAGGCAGGTACTTTAGAGTTCACTGAGGGTCAAGGTAAAAAGGCAAAGAAATGAATGAGCAGGGGT
This sequence comes from Microtus ochrogaster, assembly GCF_000317375.1. Classification (NCBI taxonomy): domain Eukaryota; kingdom Metazoa; phylum Chordata; class Mammalia; order Rodentia; family Cricetidae; genus Microtus; species Microtus ochrogaster. The sequence continues at coordinate 58,687,912 of NC_022031.1, read as the reverse complement.
TTGCCTCCTGACACAGGTATTTCAGAAAATTAAGCTCATGCTAAACTGTACTAGGTGAAGTGGATGTGGGCAAAGTGCAGCTCTACATGTCAAGCATCAAGTGCCTGAGCTAGGTCAGAACAGAATGCATAGAAAAGAGGGCCTTCCCTTAAAGCACAGAACTGTTGTGGCATGGGGACAAACGTCATGAGAACAGAGCACCAGCTCGCTCACATCTGTAGCCCCATTATTTCCTGCATATTGCTTTATTAATCCACAGGAGATCCGTAGTAAAAAAAAAACAAAACAATGATGGAGAAAGGTCATTGGTTAATTAAATAAAGAAGCTGCTTGACCTGATAGGTTAGAACGTAGGTGGGAGGAGCAGAAGCTGGGAGGAAGAGGAAGTGAGCGAGAGAAGGAAGTGGCCGCTTTTTTAAAGGGAGAGACCACGCCCCAATGGGCTGGTATCTCAGCGGCTATAGGCTGGAGGAGCGGAAGGACCTCCCGCAACAAAACAAAACAAGATACCATGCAAATTCTAAACCTGATTTTCGCTACTGCTGAGACAACCAAGTAATCAGTCATTTCTATTCCTGGCTACGATATCTCCAATTTTATTTTTTTATATCTCAGTGGTCTTAGATTCCTCCCTTTCCAAACAGTTTACAAAATATGGCTTTACCCAGTACCTTGCATAGAAAACGATCAGGTTTCTGTACACATGTACACACACACACACACACACACACACACACACACACACACACAAGAACCTTGCTGGAAAACTGTATTCACAGCAGGAAGATTTTATTTTAGGCAGCAATCAACATACTTCCAGTTACTTATGAAACCTACTGCATTACAGGGCCACCTCAAGTTGCTTCTCCATCGCCGAAGTTGTGCAAAGGGTCCAGGGTTGTGCAACAGTCACCACTGAAATCACACTCCGGTGTATTAATAGTTTTAATACCTGAACAAGCTTTAGGCTTATTATTAGATGCGAAGTATGGCCCAAATCGCAGGTATTCGAAGTATTTCATAAAGGCTTGTTAATTTGTTTGAGAAATGTATTAGGATGATATCTTTAACTGAAAATTGATTTTTTTTTTTTTGCTTCAAATGCACAGGAGGTCACCTGAAAATCAGCAACTGTGACTTGACACAACTGGAAAAAAAAACGTCCTCAATCAGCATATTACGGTATGCTCACACCCTGAGCACTGACCCGCCTTGCTTTACTATCAAATCCAATAACCCCAGCTTACACGTGGCAAAAGTCGCCAGGGCTCTACAATGCTTTAATGACCCCGAAAGGAACAGCCCTGCCATCAAGTCATGTGATCTGACTTATTCGGACTTGAAAGTTGAGAACGTTTTTAAAAAAAAAAAAATCTTTTTTAAAATAATCTCTCCGTAACAGGCTGTCCCACTTCGGGGTGCGCCTTGCGCAGGCCTAGGCGGAAGCGTGCAAGTCGGGGAGGTGGGACAGGGGACAAAAATCCGGACCGGGGCCCGTCACGATCTGATTCGCTCGGCTTCCCTCTCCCTCCTCGGGCTGCGGAGACAGTCTAGGCCCGGGTCCCGAACAGGACCGCCCTGCTGTCACTGTCTCCGGGAGCCGCAAACGGCTGTCCTGGGCCCGGCTGCAGCGGGCCCGGGCCGAGCTGGGAAGGCCCCGGCCAGGCCGCGGCCGCTCGCAGCGCCCACGTCATCAGCGCCAGCACTGCGGAAATGGAGCGGCGGCCAGGGGACCGAGGGAGGATGGGAGGAAGGGAGGCGCCGCGCCGAGCCGCTCCGCGCAGCCCGACCCGCG
>NC_022031.1:58644264-58686017 GCF_000317375.1 Microtus ochrogaster | reverse complement strand
GGGGTGCTGGGGGGCTGGGTCGTGCAAAAGAAAGACAGCCCTGCAGCAGGAGCTGAGGGAAGGGGGTTTGTGCTCTCTTCCGGGACACTCTACCCCGGGATAGCACACACTCACCCGTCCAGATGGGATTCCTCAGCAACCCCCTTCTTGGATTTTTTCATAAATTTCTTTTGCTGTGTTAATAAATGCCTCTTCTACATTGGAAGCAGTCTTGGCAGAAGTTTCCATGAAGATAAGTCCATGTTCTCGTGCAAAAGCTTCACCTTCTTCTTTTTTCACTTCTCTCCTGGATTCTAAGTCACTTTTATTTCCAATAAGCATGATGACCATATTGGAATTGGAATGCTGACGGGCATCTTCTAACCAGGTTGTCAAGTGGTTGAACGTGTCTCTCCTTGTAATATCATACACTAGTAAAGCCCCTGCTGCACCTCTGTAATATGACCTCGTGATAGAGCGAAAGGACTCCTACCCTGCGGTATCCCAGATCTGGAGTTTTATCTGTTTCCCATCAATCGTTATCATTCGAGCACCAAACTCTACACCAATTGTGAGGTCATGCACTGGCTGGAACCTCTTGTCTGTAAACTGTAGCAATAAGCACGATTTACCAAAACCTGTGTCGCCGATGATAATGTACTTGAAGAGATAGGCGTACGCCATGGCCGCGGCCGCTCCGTGCCAGGCTCACGGCTCCTCCTCCCGCTGTGCGCCTCCTCCGCGCCCTCACCGGCGCCGCTCGGCCGCGAACCCGGGCCCCGCCGTCAGAGCAAGCAGCAAGGACCCGAGGGGCAAGAGGGACGAACTGACAGCGCCCAGCGCGGATCGCAGCGGCCCAGCCCTTCGGAACAATAACAGCCGCGGCGCCTCCGCCCCGCCTCCGCGCCGACCCGGAAGTCCTGCCGCCGCCGGCGCCGCCGGAGGAGAGGGGAGGATCCGGGGCCGCGCCCGCCGCTCGGAGCCCCGCCTACCACGGAGCCCCGCCCACCCGCAGCTCCGCCCCCCACCGGGTGGTCTCGGGGAGACCGGAGCCGGCTGGGGTTCCGCCGCCGACGTGTTCCGTGTGACGGGAGGCGGAAAGGGCGTTCGGTGCTGGGCAACTCAGTCGGGCGGAAGTAATCCTGGTACGTCCCTGTCCCGGAATACTATGCTGTTCGGCTGCTCCTACACCTATGTAAAAACCAAAGCAAATCTGTATGAATCTTCAAGTAGATGTCCATGTGCACGTACAACAGACCTTGATGCTAAGCGCTGTGTAGTGTGTACTTATATGGGTTAATCACGTTCTATGTATGAAACACTGAAGTATGTGCAATATGAAAAGAAACACCTTTCTATGATGGAATTGGGGGAAAGTTAATTTTCACTGGTTTTGTGTGTGTGTGTGTGTATACAGTTTTGAAGGTTTTTTGTTTTGTTTTGTTTTTTGCCTTTGAATGTGTATTCTGTGTATATTGCCAGTAGTAGCAACTAGAGACAGACCCATTTCTTAAAACGCCCAAGCTTGGAAGAAGGTAGAGGAGAGAGTTAAAGTATCTGAATAGTTTTTTAGAGAGATCATGTCTGAACCAGATATGAGTAAAAGTGTATCAAAAGAAAAAGGTTACTACAAGCCAGCCATACGTTTATAATCTGCATTTGGGATAGAGGCAGGAGGAGCAGGAGTTCTACATCATTCTTTACTACATGGGGGGGAGTGTCTAGCATGAGACCCTGTCTCAGAAACGCGTATCCCTCAAATAGCTGAGCAGATAAAGTACTTGCCATGCAAGGCTTACTGTCTGAGTTCCTTCCCTGGAAACCACAGTGGAGGGAGAAAAACCGCCGACACATGCGCACGTGCGCGCATGCGCAGTGCGCACGCACACTCAAGCATAAAAAATAAGCAGAATATACAAAATTCATAACGGGGCATTTAAAGTTGTATAAAGAAGCTAATTTAATGGCTCAATCCCTCTTTACTGGAGGAGGAATGAGTGGGGTTTAGTGGCCTGCTTTCTGCTAACTGATATTGTCTCCCTTTGGGAAGAATGCCATTCTGTGATTACGGTCAATACCATCGTGCTAGAATGGCTGTAGTTGGTTACTATAGCATTTGCACGGCTGCCAAGCAGGGACTCACTAGGTTTTGCGGCAATATTTGGAGGTGGTTTGTCCAAGTTTCAGGGACAGGACAAGAATTTGACATGCAAAGTTACTGGAGTTGAAACTCCTAGAGAATGTTTATAGAAGCCTAGCCTCCTTTGGAATCAGGAATATTCCCCTGGAGGAGATAGCTCATCAAAGAAGTTGTCTGTGCCAGGCCACACAGGGTCTTGTATGTCAAGGTATATACATATAGAGCTGTATACAGGAGCTACAAGGGAAATTATGAGGAGAAAGAAGTAGGTGTGTAAAAGAAAAACACAGAAATACATACAAAGCTTACAGGCAATTTTTTTGTTACGATTGTTGTGCACATCTATGACTGTAGGCGTGTATATACGATGGCACTGCCAGTAGGTCAGCTTGCAACTTCCTGGAATGGGTTTCTCCCAAGACATGTGGGGTCCCATGGATCAGCCTCAGACCGCCAGTCCCAGAGGCAGGTGTCTTTATCTGCTGAGCCCTCCCCCCCAGTCCAAGCACGTGGTTTTCAAATCTTCCTCCGAGCCTCAGTTCACTTCTCTGGAAAACGTGGGTGATAGGCACTTTGAAATATCAATATATGGGCTGGAGATATGGCTTCCTGCACACGCGTGAGGACTCGAGTTTGGACCCCCAGTGCGGGAGGTGGACACAGACTGATCTTGCTGAGCGGAAATCCAGCTGAATTAGCAAGCTCCAGATTCGCTCAAAGACCCTGCCTCAAAACACCAGCTAATGGTGGCGCACGCCTTTAATCCCAGCACTCGGGAGGCAGAGGCAGGCGGATCTCTGTGAGTTCGAGACCAGCCTGGTCTACAGAGCTAGTTCCAGGACAGGCTCCAAAGCCACAGAGAAACCCTGTCTCGAAATCCAAAAAAAAAAAAAACCCAGCTAAAGAGCCATCGAGGAGGACACCCAGTCTCGGTCTCTGGCTCCTGAGTCATGGATGCACATGCACTGTAAAAATTTTAAAGGTTTATGCTATTTGTGTGTGTGTGTGTGTGTGTGTGTGTGTGTGTGTGTGTGTGTATGTCATGTGTTAGGTGGTGCCCGAGAAGCTGCAGTTGCAGAAAGTTATGAGCTGTCTGAAGTGGGGCATGGAAACCTAATTCAGGCCCTCTGGAAAAGCAGCAAGCTCTCCTGTTAAGCCATTTCTCCAGCCCCAATTATTATTATTATTTTACTAAAAGTATGAAATTCTTAAGCGCTGCATTCTCTCTAAAAGCTACTTTAAAGAAACAAAGGTCTAATAAGGTCTAATTACTACGTGAGTTCATGTTTAAAGTCAGTTTGGAAGATGGGCGTGGTGGCACACATCTGTAATCTTGCACATGGAAGCCTGCGGGAGGAGCTTGGGTTGAAGGACAGCCTCAGTTACATAGCAAGACCCCAGACTCAAAAGGAGGAGGCATTCTTCCTTCTGTGTCTTTTTTCTGCCATTTATGTTTTATTTTATTTTCTCCAAACATATACATTGCTTAAATCTTTTCTTGTTAGTGGAGATACAAATGCATGTCACATAAATGCCATTTAAGATATTTTATTGGCCTATATAAAAATCAAATGTATTTTTCAATAAGCCTCCCCCCAGACTAAGTGGTAGTAGACTTCCTGGGATTTCCCATCAAATCTGATTTTCAGCTACTTTTGTTCTCTTGGGAATGAGTCCCAGTACCCTCATCTCTTGGTCTCATATTCATGCACGGTGGTTTGAGGATCAAAATTGTAGGATTTACAGACTATCGTAACTAAATAACGACTCCTTGTTCAAGTTCTCTTCATAATACTAGGTTAGAATTGTATATTTAGTGTCCCAAGACAAAATTTTCTGTTTCTATTTTCTCTGGGTTTGAATTCCCTCAGCTTCTGAGAAAGTGAAAGAGGAATGTAGACTAGGAAGGAGTATGGAAGATTGTAATTTTCTTCTCATCCTGTCTCCTGAAACACTAGGGAAAGTAATGTATATATTTCCACTTGTGTAAAATTATGGGAGGCATTCTTGCAGAAGACTATGACCCAGGAATAACAAGAACCGTGTGAAATGGCTTCTTTGAGTCATGTCTAAGTAACTGATGGAAATGATTTTGTAGCAAGTGTTTGATAAGCTCGGCGCCCATCTGGAGGAAGAATACACTTCAAACCCTGACCTCACATCTGTATCTGTTGAGCAAGCTTGGATAGAAGGGCCTAAAATCTAAGCCTACATGAAACCATGTACATGAATCTACATGGTTAATCTACATGAGACCTTTATGTGAAATGTTTGTCTACACATGTAGAGCACCCTATCATAGAAGCCACTATTCAACACTGAAGCCACCCCGCTTCCTGTGTTCCTTCTCAGTTGTCGCTAAGAACTGTAGGTGTGAAATGAACCCACCAAAGAGCCTTCCTTAGAGGATGTTAGGGTCTCCCTGCACAAGCCTTTGGTGGTCATTCTCATGCAAGCCACCTCACGTCCCTTCTTATGACCCATTGGAACCATTTTTCTGTCTACTGCTCCATTCTGCTCATTCTTCAAAAAGCCTATTTGAAAATCCATGTGTGTGTGTGTGTGTGTGTGTGTGTGTGTGTGTGTGTGTGTGTGTGTATGGTTGTTTTTTGTTTTGTACTGCTGGAGGATGAACCCAAGGCCTTACACATATAAGTAATGGCTCTACCACTGAGCTACAACCCCAGGTTACAATCAAAAATGGCAAGTTCATATCCTTAGTCAGTGTGTTCAGATAGATAGGAAACTTCCTTTTATGGGTAAGTTATTCTTTTACCTATAAATTGATACTTAGTAATAGAAGTTTTAGGAAAGGGTATAAGTGCATGGATCAGAAACATGCAATATTGGAATAACAGTCATTTATATAAGACAGAACTTAATAAATATTTGAAATAATGATTAGTAAAAATTTAAAAGTGAGTTAAAAACCAGAATAATACTGGCTCTTTTTTCCCCTGTGACTCTGTGTAAGAAGTAGTCAGGAAATGGTCTCCTATTGGATTCCAGCAGACCTGAAGTGAAGTCTGTTTTTTCTAGTGACTAACTGACCTGGAAAATCTCCTCTTGGAACCTTCTATCTATTCTACATGATAGTCTAGCTACTCACATGCCACAATTACTGCAGAGAGACTCAGATTCTAAAAAGCACATTACTGCTAGGAGAAAATAGGCATGCGTACTATATTGCACATGTATAATTCTCTACAGTGTATCTGACTATATTAAGAGACTTGCTTCTTCATTGAGGCTGGGGCAGGAAGACTCTCCATTTCCAAGCTGGGTTACATAGTAAGAGCCCATCTTTAAAATAACAGCAGCAACACTGACTGCTACAGAACCTTTAGTTTTATTGATTGATTCTCTCTCTCTCTCTCTCTCTCTCTCTCTCTCTCTCGTGTGTATTATGTGGACACATGTGTCAAAGATCAACCTCAACCCCAGATGTCTTCGGGCTTCATCCACTTTGGTTTCTAAGAGACGGGGTCTCTCACTGGGTCCTGGAACTCATTAGTTTAGCTAGACAAGCAGGCAGGAAGATGCAGAGATATGCCTGTCTGCCACCCTGGTGCTGGGATGACAGTCACACCACTTCCGAAATGGGTGGTAAAGACTGAACTTGGGTCCTCGCAGTTCTGTGGCAAGCACTTGATCAAATAAACCATCACTCCAGCCCATTCTACAGAACCCTGTAACATCAAAAAGAAAAAGAAAGAAAGAAAGAAAGAAAGAAAGAAAGAAAGAAAGAAAGAAAGAAAAGCTTATCCTATGCCTTGTGTATTGGTATCAGCAGACATCAGACCTCCCAGGTTTTTAGACCCCTCTCTCATTTCCTTTTTAAAATTGTCCTCTGTGGGTCTTGGTGCTGGGGATTAGACCATTGCCTCATCCATGCTGAGCTGTCTCCCTCAGCTGCCCACTGCTGCTTTGTCTTGAGTACGTTCTGCACTTTGGGTTAAACTCTAGATAGTCTTTGATTCGGAAGACTGGGGTTTATGATGCTGTTCATGAGGAACATTCCTCATGCATGTTTCAATGTGTTTTCTTTTCTCTCTTTAAAGATAGCCATGTGTGCATGAAGAGAGACTCACCTTATCTCTATTCGCAGGGCAAATGAGAAGCTAGTTTTCTCCCTGGGGAAGTGGGCCCAGAGAGACCAATAACTGATGTCATTTGTGTGCGACAAAATAAATGTTACACACAACTGTGACATCACACTTCAGCACTCTTCGGTCTCCTCTCTTTACTGCTTCAAACAGTCTCAAGATTCTCAACATATGGAACCAGAAGAAAATGACCCCAACAGAGTCAAAAATCCTTGTAACTTGGGGAGAAATGGGTATTTCTCCTCCAAATTGTCAAAAATTCAAAGAAAACACAGTAATTTACATAACCCAGACTCTGTGCATATTTCATCTTTACGTGGCTTATTTTTCTTTACTCCTTTTAATCTATAATTACGGCTTTTTTTCTGCTACTGCTGAATCAGGAAGACCTCTCTTAAAGGAGCTGCAGCATGCCACAAGCAAAATGCTGTCTACCAAGAAGCCATGCTTAACTCTGTTCTTTTGTGTCTAAAATTACTTTTTTAAGCTTTCTCAGGTCTTACATGGCTTTAACTGACAGACGTTGGGGCACCAATTTGTTGTGTGAGGCCGCTTGTTTGTTCCTGGCTGCTCAGCCCCAGCCAGGAACACATAAACTATATTAATTAAATCGCTGTTTGGCCCATGTTTGTCCATCACAAGGAAACAATGTACATTTTAGGTTCACAAAGATATATTGCGTCTCTGGAGACTGCTCAGGCTGGTACATGTGATAAATCAGTCCCAGAAACTTGATTTCTCTGCACATCTAGCGTGGCTCCATCCTTCAGGAATAGACTTGCATTAACCTGCTTTAGGAGCCTAGTGGATGGTCAAGTAGCAAAGAGAAGTCACTGTCCCAGACTTCAGGATTTGTGGAGTCCTTGTGGAGTCAAGAGCGTGAAGGGTTTAAAGACTAATTGAATAGAGCATGAGCAAGCTTTCCTCTCCCCTCCCCTCCCCTCTCTGCTTTCCTTCCCCATTAACCTCCCTTCATCACTGTTCTATTGCTGTGAAGAAACACCATACAAGTCCAATTGTAGGGGAAAAAAACCATAAAATTGAAGGCTTGTTGACGGCTTCAGAGTTTTAGCACATTATCATCATGGTGGAGAGCGGGGCAGCAGGCAGACAGGCATGGTGCTGGAAAAGGTGATGAGAGCTTTGCATCCTGAGCCACAGGCAGCAGGGAGAGAGAGAAAGAGAGAGAGAGAGAGAGAGAGAGAGAGAGAGAGAGAGGAGACGAGAGAGAGAGAGAGGCGAGAGAGAGAGAAACTGGGCCTGGTGTGGACTTTTGAAACCTGGGGGCATTCTCATGTGAAACCCCACAGCCTCCCTCTCCCCTCTCTCTTTATTCTTTGCTTGAAATCCATACTGGCATTCAATCACATATGCAGCCTTGGACTTATGCTCCTCATGGTTCTGCCCTGTGGATGCTGGTGTGGCAGGCTCCGACCGCCCTCAACTCATCTGCTTTTCTTGGGCAATGATGTTTCCGTGTAGAAAATCTCAGAAGCCCAGTGCCTGGAGATGGTTCACTTGCTCTCTCATATCCTGAGCACACCCCATTCTCTTGGGCCTGTGAAGACACTCGCAGTTTTAACTCAATGGTTTTATTCAATACTGAATTGTTAGATGGGTGAAAAAAGGTCTCCTGAACTGAGTTTAGTAGTTAATGCAAATTATTTATTTATTATTTATTTGCTAGTCTAGGGCTGGAATGCAGGGCCTTGTGCATTCCAGGCAAATGCTAGAACACTGAGCAGGCTGTAGTTGGACCAAACACTTCTGCGATAGCCCTGAATGGAGTATAACAAAAGTTTATTTATTTGGGGATAAACTCACAGTCAGGGTAGCAATCCACAGTCCTCTGTGTGTCCTGGGAACTGGAACCGAATCCTGCAGAAAAAAAGGGCCACACACATTTTTTGTCTGTACTTATAATACATGAGACCACACCCAAAGTGGGCCAGTATCTTAAAGATTTTTGGGTGAAGGGGTTCCCCCAACACTAGGCCCAAATCCTGGCCATATCAATTTCAAAAATCATTTTATAGTTTCATTTTTTTTAAGGGTTTGATGGGGGCCATCCCCTATTCTGAAGGATAACCACTTCAGAGATCTTAGCGAGTTTGAATTACGTTCAAGTTCTGGCTATGGGCTCCAATCTGGATCTTTAGTTTTGCCGACTATAAAGCTCCCACTTTCGTTAATTCCTGACATTATGACTTAGCCACATTCTGGAGCCCATCTGTGCCTCAGTTTCTTAACCTGAAAAACAGGAGAACAGGTATCAACACCACCAGGCTAATGTTCGAGGCCTGAGAGGTGAGGCCTCTCAGCACAAACGTCAGATGTTTGACGTTCCTCTGTGTTGACTATTAACATCAATTATCAGCGGACAAACTTTCTGCCAGCTTAACAGATGAACGCTCATTATAAAGTTCAACGACTAGGGAGGGTGAGCTGGCACAGCGGGTAAAGGGGCTTGCGGCCAAGCCTGACCACCTTAATCAGTCACCCAGATTCACTTGGCGGAAGGAGAAAACTGATTCCAGTACCTTATCTTCTGACTTCCACGCATGCGCTGTGGTCCCTGCGTGGGCACATGTACGCGCGCGCGCGCGCGCGCGCGCGCGCGCACACACACACAATGAAATAAATGAAATAGAAATCAAAAGTCATGTTGTCAGTGATAGAATTCCTTGAAGCCTTGAACAGGGAAGCAGCGGTTCAGAGTTGCACCGGAGAGGTAGGTGTGGTGGCCACGCCTATAATTTTGTCACTTTAGCATGCTGGGGCCGGAGCAAGGAGAGTTCGAGGGTGGTAACCTGAGCTACATAGCAAGACATTTCTCAAAATAAATAATGGGCTGAAAAACTATTTTTATGTTTAAAGAGATACTTTCTCTTTAAAAAAAAAATCAAAAGGGGGGCAAAAGGGAGGTGGGAAGGGAATGGTTGGCATGTAAAATAAATTTAAAAAAGGAAATCAGAAGGCTTCTTTTATGTATGAGTGTTTTGTCTACTTGCATGCATGTGCATCCCACGTGTGCCTCGTGTCAGAAAAGGGCATCGGATGGATACCCTGGAACTGGAGTTAGGAGGGATGGTTGGGGATTTCCATGTGGGTGTTGAGAACAGATCCTGCGAGAGTAATACATGCCCTTGACTACTGAGCCATATCTTCAGCACCAGATTTTCTATTTTTTTTTTTTTTTTTATTTTTCGAGACAGGGTTTCTCTGTAGCTTTTTTGGTTCCTGTCCTGGAACTAGCTCTTGTAGACCAGGCTGGCCTCGAACTCACAGAGATCCGCCTGCCTCTGCCTCCGGAGTGCTGGGATTAAAGGCATGCGCCACCACCGCCCGGCTCAGATTTTCTATTTTTTAATTAGGCAGTGGGGTTTGGGGTGTAGATTAATGGTAGAGCATATGGTAAGCATTCTGAAGGCTCTGGGTTCAAATTACCAGGAAGGAAACATTAAACAATACTTTATTTGCTTTATTTCATGTTCCTTTTCTTCTTTGCTTTTTCTTCTTTCCTTTCTCTATCCTCCCCCCCCCCTCCACCAGTCCTTTTCCTGTAGCCCAGGCTGGCCTTGATTGAATTCCTGATCCTCCTGCTTCTATTTCCTTAGAGCTAGGATTGTTTTCTTTGTAACAACAACCCTGACCGCTTTATCAAAACAACTGAGGCCAAAGCAAAACATGAGGGATCCAATACAGATCATACTGAAGTCACCAAAATATTCCAGACACCAATTTATATCATTCAGCCATTTCTCCTCCCTTTTGCTTTGGGGGAGTGGTCTGATTAGATCAGGTAAAGAGTGATGTGTGTGGCAAGTCAGTGCCCTCTCGGAGTCCCCCACACATTCGAGGACAGAGCGGAGAAGCCCGTCCGATTGGAAGTCTAAATTCAGCCAGCTGTGCTCTCAATGAGGCGAAAGGCTGGAGTTTACTTTAAAGCCGCCCCCCCCCCCCAAATTTTCTATCTGATACCATTTACATTTCTTCCCATTTTAATTACTCTTGAAAGTTCATCTTCCTATATAAAATGTAGATGTGTCCTATGTGGTCATTTAACTTCAGGTCGCATTCATTTCCAGTCCCTGTTCTGGCACTCTGTGGGACTGCGGGGTTGCGAACTGTGCACCGCTGTATATTTCTGATAGTCCTTGTGGCGTTTCCTTACTGTGGTTAGCCTGGTTCCAGGAGGCCTATATACACCTGTAGGCATTGCCAGCTCCAAGGATTCTGTAGCTATTACTGGAGCAGGAGCTCTTGTGCAGGAGCTGTTTTATTCCAGGGACCTGAAGATTTTTCTACTCACTGCCACCTCCATCTTCCCATTCATCTCCTCGGTCTTATCTCTTTTCATTATCACCCTCTTCCTTTTCACTTATTTGCATTGCCCGAACTCTTAGTCTGCTGTGTCGGCCTCTTTTTGCTCAAATTCTTTCCACTCATCTTCATCCTTCCTTGCGGCCTTGTTGTCTGGTCATCCTGTCCTCTGGGTTCCACCTTCGCCAGACCTGGCACCGGAGATTGAGCGCTGCTCGCCACCGGGCTGCTCCTGCTCCTATTCGTGGCCGCCAGACTGCCTGCTCCTTCTCTTTCTTGCCTGGGCAAAGGCTTCGTCCAGGCTCTGCTCCTCAGTCCCCTCCGTGTCCGTGCATGCCCAGATGAGGGGGGCCACCTATGGACGTGGTGCTCGCGGTTTGGATCTCTGGGTCAAGGCCGGCTATAGGCACAGGCTGCCGGTTACGGAGTCCTAATTTTTATCTTTTTAAAAAATTTACTGAAAGAGTTACTTAAATGGGGCTGGAGAGACGGCACAGAGGTTAAGAGCATTGTCTGCTATTCCAGAGGTCGTGAGCTTAATTTCCAGCAATCACAGGGCAACTCACAACCATCTATATAATGGGATCTGCAGGCATACCTGCAGACAGAATAATCATATACATAAAATATATAAATCTTTTTTTAAATTACGTAAGTGACTCTGATGACTTCCATGTTCTTCCACAGGTTAAACTTCGATTAGGGCTATTGAAAGGTGGAATTAACCCCCATCCTATCCACGCTGTCCCTGGAGTCTGATTAGGCAGAACCTATTGTTAAAGGCGCAAAATTCTAACCTGTTAGTTAAAAGATACTGTTTGGCTTTATTTTTGATTCCAGAATCAGATAACATGTTATTCCATAAAATGCAGTAAATCTTCTACAGAGGAAGCGGGAAGGATGTTTTTCCAGAGCTTGATTCTGGCATGGTGGTCCATGCCTATAATCCTAGCCATGGTGGTTACCCAAAGGCTGGAGAATCAGAGTTCAAAGCCATCCTCGGCTACAAAACAAACAAGGAAAAACAGTAGCCTACCCCCACCAAAGTCAAGCGATCATTTTAGCTATTTCCTTACAGGGATTAATATAAGAAAGCAATAGAAAAGCAACTGGCTACTATGTCGGGTCATTTTTTTGTATCGGGATTAAAGTAGTGAGAACGTCTTTATCGCCTGGTGGAAATTGGGCTGTCTGGGAGATTTGACTGCTCTCTCTCTCGCTAATCTTTCGTTCTAATCTACCGTTTTCTCTCTAGTTATGGTTTGGCAGAGGCTCAGATAAGCGGATTAGTGTCACGTTGGTCAAGGTGAGGAGGAGGGACTCTAAATTGACTTTCAGCTTGCTCTGTAGAGACCCGCAGCAGGAGGTCAGTCCCAAGAGTCACCTTCTTTGCTTTTTATTTAGGACCGTGCACGAGGTGGAAGTACAGACACCATAGGAAGAACATTTGTTTGTTTTTAAAGATGCCTGCCAGTCCGGAACTCCCTATGTAGTCCAGGCCATAGAGAGAGGCCAAAAGAGACATTAGATTCCCCAGAACTGCAGTTACAGACCTCATGAACTGCCACAAGGGTGCTGGGCATTGAACCCAGGTCTTTTGGAAGAGCAACCGGCGCTCTTAACTCCTGATCCCTCAAAGATGTAGTTTTTGAAAGAGGCACTGGGTAAAACATTAGCCTGCGCCCCTTTATCCAAAGAGAGTCTGGAATGTTTGGTCGGAAGCATCACCTCAGCTGCCCGGCACCCTTGTATAAACAAGAGTCTGAATTGTTTAGTTGGGGGGCTTCACCCCAGGCCCCTGGCATTCATCTTGAAATGTTGGGTGGAAAGTTCCATTTTAAAGCTCCCTCCCCTGAAAGTTGCCTCAGTCCAAATTCCACCTCTGAGAACCCCTTCAAATGGTGACCCCCTCCCCAGGGAGGGCCAAGACTGCCCCCACAGGGACTGCCCCCTAGAGACTGAACACGTGGTCTCCTGGTTTTCTGTGGTCTTTAGGTTCTCTGTTTCTCTCTCTGTGTTTGGGGGGGGGGCACCCGGGAGTGTTGCCATCCATTAAACCTGGGTGTCTTCTAATTCGGTCTGATTTGGTCGGATCAAAATGTGGCAAGGTTTATCATCTAGAGATAACTACATGATAAGGTAAGCACTTCCAGGAATTTCATTAGGAACTCAGGGACTGCTATGGTATTGACCGTGTTGAAGGGTGGATTGGAGGGGCAGAGAAACGGGCCAAGGTGTCACTTTGAAGGAAGCCAGCTGTGGAGGACAAGAGGGAACATCTTAGGGAATGGCACGTCTGTGTTAGCGTGGAGGAGGGTGGGCTATGTGGAAGAGGTCTGGCCAAACTCTAAAGCGCAGGAAAGGGAGAGGCTGGAGGAGGCAGGACAAGAAGGTAAGCAAAGGAATCCATGTGGTTCAGAAGGGAATGTCTTCTGTGGAGAAAAGGGAGCAAAACCATGAGAAAAAAACAAAAGTCTTAGCTTATTTTCCACTCATTAGAAAATACCTTGAACAAAAGCGATTTCAGGGAAAAAGGGTAATTTTTAATTCACAGTTCCAGGCTGCTGTCCATCATTATCAGGGAGTCACAATAGCAGAATCTCGAGACAGATGGTGATATTTTATTTAGGTTTTAACAAATAAAGCTTGCCTGAAGATCAGAATGCATGCTAAGCCACTAGGGTCCAGGGAGTGGTGGGCACACACCTTTAATCCCAGGACTCGGGAGAAGAGGCCAAAGGATCTCTGTTAGATCAAGGTCACCCTGGGCTACACAAAATTGAATCTGTCTAAAAGAGAAATACAGCTCACACAAAGGTGATCCCAGTACTTGGGATCCCACGCCTTTAATCCCAGCACTAGGGAGGTGGAGACAGGAGTGAGGTGGCTGGGGGGCTGATATAAAGTGGGAGGAGACAGGGGCTCAGGCAGCCTGAGGTTTGGTGGAGACAGATGGAGTCTGGAGATGCAGTCTGAGGACAGGATCTTCAGCTGGTCACCTGGCCTCTCCAGTCCAGAGGCTGAGAATTTTGTTAGCCCTCAACTGTTTCTCATTTAGCCCAGCCCATTCAGTGGTGCCATTCCCTTTGAGGGTGGGACTTCCCACCTCACTAGCCCTATTTAAAAAAATCTCTTGCAGGCAGGTCCATAGGCCAAGCTAATCTTGACAGTCCCTCATTGAGACTTTCTTCCCGATTGATTCAAGCAAGTTGACGCGATCAAAGCAAAGAAAGAAACACACAACCAACAAACAAATCAAAACGGACGTTCTGAACAGAAAGTTATGACACTTTGAAAGTACATTTTTATTCTTAGGTCCCAGACTGGGATAACCTGAGCTGGGAGGAGAGAGAGAGAGAGGAGGATGCCAGGTTCAGCCCAGCACTCAGAAGGCAGGAAAACAGAATGAGCTTCACAGCCCCCCCCCCAAAAAAAAGCAAAAGAGGCTAGAGAGATGGTGCCTTAGTTAAGAACCCTTGCTGCTCTCTCAGAGGACCCAGGTTCAGTTCTCAGTGCTCACATCAGGTGGCTCATAACCATCTGTAACACAAGTTCCAGGAAATTTGACACCTCTTCTGAACTCTGTAGGCTCTGCTTGTACATGGTACACATACAGGCAAACAGGACACAGGTGTGCATGTGAGATGCATTATGTTTTTTGTTTGTTTGTTTAGTTTTTTGTTTTATGAGACAGGGTTTCTTTGTAGCTTTGGAGCTTATCCTGGAACTAGCTCTTGTAGACCAGGCTAGCCTCGAACTCACAGAGATCTACCTGCCTCTCTCTGCCTCCTGAGTTCTGGGATTAAAGGTGTGTACCACCACTACCAATCTGAATTAATTTTTTTTTGGCAGGGTGGTGGTGGTGAATGATTTTAATCCCAGCACTCAGGAGGAAGAGGCAGGCAGATCTCTCTGAATTCAATGCCAGCCTGGTCTACAAATTGAGTTCTAGAATAGGTAGAACTGTAACACAGAGAAACCCTGTTTGGAACCCCCCTCAAAAAATTAAGCAAAAGCAAGCAGACACAAATCCCATGTAGTTACACTGTAGTCACAGTGGTTACTATACCATTGTGTGTGAGTGTGAGTGAGTGAGTGTGTGTGTGTGTGTGTGTGTGTGTGTGTGTGTGTGGTGGAGTGGTAGGGCCATTTAAGCAAGTACATGTAGCTGTCCCTTTGTGAGATGGTCTCTAGAAGCAGTTGTGTGAGCACATGAGAGAAAGGTTTAAGTAGAAATCTCTGTTTTCTGTCCCTGTGAGGCTGGTGGCTCAAATGAGCATGGTCTCTAGGCAGAAAGACTTTAGGCCGAGATGGTCTCAGTGCAGGCTGACTTTGAGCTAGCTCTATAGCACAGGATGACTTTAAGCTGGACCTTCCTCCCTGTGTCACGCCTGCTTTTCTGTGGTACTGGGGACCAAGTCCAGGGACTGTGCAGGCCTGACAAGTGACTTACCAATTGAGCTTCAGGCTTGTTGAAATAGGAGCAGCAGGGCTGCGTCCCTAGCACCCGGCCGCCCACATGGCTAGCTTAGCTTATGACCCGAAATAATTACACGGAAACTGTATTCTTTTAAACACTGCCTGGCCCCATTAGTTCCAGCCTCTTATTGGCTAGCTCTTACATATTAATCTAACCCATTTCTATTAATCTTTGTAGCCCACGAGCTGGCTTACCAGGAATGATCTTAACCTGCATCTGCCTGGAGTGCGAGAACCATGGCGACTCACTGACTCAGCTTCATTCTCCCAGCATCCTGTTCTGTTTTCTCCGCCTACCTAAGGGTTGGCCTATGAAATGGGCCTAGGCAGTTTCTTTATTAATAAGAAATCATTCGCACATCACAGGCTCAGGCCAGGCTTAAGGGCCATAAAAGCAAGGAGTCAGGTAAGGTATTTGCCTTGTTAACAATCGAAAGCCCAGCACTGGGAAGTTACTATTTACTTTCTCTGCTTCAATAATTTGGTAAATTGCTGGGTCATTCACCTGCCAAAGCTCAAGGATGCCTGAGTGTTTGCTGCAGGCCTCACAGCTGTCTTATTGAGAGGCTAAGCCTGCTTCTAGCATACACTTCTTGTCCAGACTGGTGATGGCCTTGCTGAGGAATTGTGTGTTTAAATACCACACACAACCCTCCAGGGCTGAGTAGCTGTTTCTTTCGGGTTCACTCTACCCAGAGTGCTCAGTGTTGTGCACAGGGCTCCCCAGCAGACTTTTCCTTACATCTCATTGGTCCAGATGTCTCTCTTATCATGGACCATTCCTTGCAGCAGAGAAATTCCTTTTGACAGTTGGTTTACCCACCACCAGGTAAACCGCTGAATTCATCTTTGGCAGAAAGCACAACTCACCCTGGGTGAAGGCATTGTTTGCTTGGAAGCAAAACACTGGCGTGCAGGAATGAGTGGGTGTCTGGGGGTTGGTGAAATGAGTACAGCAGAGTTCAGGGATGATGAATATTTAAGGCCCATGGGATGTTCGTGCAGAGGGAAGAACTGAGCAGCTTCAAATGTCAGTTGAACTCGTTGCTAAGAAACACCCTGTAGGCAAGAGACCCACTCTAGAAGGTAGCCCACTAGCTGCCTGGAAGAGTCTAAACTAATCTCTAGAGAGAACAGAAGCATGCAGGGAAGGCAGCCAGCAGCACCCACCGCAGAGATTACAGATTTTGGAAGACAGCATCCTGGAGTTTTAATCTTGGCTCTGCCTTTTTGAGCTGTGTGATCTTGGGGAAGTTAATACACCTTGAAGGCCTTGCTTTCTGGAGTAATAAACATGAATACTACTCCAATTCATGAGATTACCAAGAGGATCAATGGATAAGAGACTATAGAAGATCCGGGTCTGTAGAAGAGGCTGAGGGAATGTTGCTTTGTTTCTTCCAGCTCTCATGGAGATTCCTTTAGGTTGAGTTGCTTTATACAATGCAGAGCGATCAATATCTTGCCATTTGCAACAAATTTTTTTTTGAGGCACTAAAATCTTCTAATGAGGGCATGAGCCATCCTTCAAACCATTAGATTAGGAACATTACAGATGGTCTGAGCACAACGAGTTCATGGCACAGATGGCTCATAACAGCAAGTCTATATTAGCAAGCAAAACCAGAAATAACAGTTTTAGCTCTGGGCTTTCATCCTGCTATTACTATACAAAATAAACGTGTATGTACATGTATATGTTTGCCTTTCTATGTGTTCCATATAAGCTACATAACTTTTCTTTAAGTTATCATCTTTCCTTCTGACACAGGCATTTGCTCTCCTGGCCTGAATTGAGCTCACATTCCATCAGATTCCACGCAAAGTCTTGATTCCCTGTAGGAAGACTTCTTACGCCTCCAGACAAGCAGCCTCTCTCAGGCTCCTTAGGTTTCTGTTCTCACGGTCTTGCGTTTGTGTGGTTCATTGTTGTTTTATACTAATAGGTTTTCTGTAACAGAATAATAGGTTTCTCCACTGAGGCAGAAAGGCAGATCAAGCCAAAATGAAAAAGTAAAAGATCGGATTTATTTGAGCAAGTTTTCCAGCCTCAGAAATTGGGGTTGAAGAAGTCATGCACCCTAACTAAAACAGGGACGTTATTTAGCCTACAGGTAAGGAGTGAAGATGGTGTGTGGCTACCACAAGCTGGATTTGTGTCAAAGTGTGGTCAAAACCTGACAGCTTTAGGTAGGGTCTTAGGCTACTGGCAATTTCAAGGGAAGATCTGCCACAGCCACCAAGAATATGGAACTAGGGCCGGGCACACACCTTTAATACCTTTAATCCAATACTTGGGAGGCAGAGGCAGGAGGATCTCTGTGAGTACAAGGCCAGCTTGTTCTACAGAATGAGTTCCAGGACAGCCAGGATTTTGAAACCCCATCCCAGAGAGAGAGAGAGAGAGAGAGAGAGAGAGAGAGAGAGAGAGAGAGAGAGGAATGAGGCTTTCCGGATCAAGCAGGAGTGAACTAGAGGCTCCAGCTGACCATATACCACTCCAAATATAATTTCCTATGATTCTTGTGGTTGGTGTTTTGGTGTTGGCTGGTGTGCTGAAATAGTTAGGTTATAAGACTGGTAGATGGTGCTGAGTACCTGCTAGGAGCTCTCTGGCCATTGCTGTTGGGTTGTTTTTCACATGGACTTACATGTGGTTGTTGGGCTTCTAAGAAGAAGCTAAGATTACCAAATACGAAGTAAGCCAGACATAGGGAAATCTTCCAAAATTAAATTCTTGGAGAAGGAGATTATACTACTATAGAAAGGATGCTGTATATAATGGCCACACCCTGGATTGATGCCACACAGAAGTTTTGAATACTTGAGACAGAATTTGAGAAATAAGAAAGAAATTGAGTTATTTACTAAATTTATACAGGGCCCAAAGGAAGCTTTTATGGATTTCTTACAACGATTGACATCAGCAGTCAACAGAATGATGCCAAATTCAGAAGCCAGACGAATACTAATTGAATCTCTGGCTTTTGAAAATGCTAATTCTCTATGCAAGATCATAAATAGGCTGATAAAGGTGAGGTCAGCCTCTTAGGAGGGATGGATTTGAGATACAGTTAATATTGAATCTCATGACCATGGTGATGCAAGGGTAGGAGAGGTGATTTCCAGAGGTTTGAGGAAAAATCGAAATGTTAAAATTGTAGCAAACAAGGTCACCTTAAAAGGGATTGTAGACAGGGCGTTCCTAGAAACAATGTTTTTCTAAGAATAATCCATTCAGAATGCCCCTCCCTTCTGGATTATGCAGAAGGTGTGGCAAAGGGAGACATTGAACTAATGAATATAAGTCAATGAGGAATATTCAAGGTAATGCTTTGCAGTCAGAAAATTCCATGAGGGGCCTCTTTCAGGCTCCTATGCCAAATCTGTTCAGTCATTTTTTCTTTTTCGTTTTCTTTTTTTTTTGGATTTTCGAGACAGGGTTTCACTGTGGCTTTGGAGCCTATCCTGGAACTAGCTCTGTAGACCAGGCTGGTCTCAAACTCACAGAGATCCCCCTGCCTCTGCCTCCCAAGTGCTGTTCAGTCATTTTCTGCCATTATACTGGAACAATCTTCCCAAAGCAATTAAAGAACCTAATGCTTATTGTAAGAAACCATACTGCTCTGGGTAATAGACTAGCTATAGAAGAGAGAACAAAAAATTCAGGAAAAACAATAAAGCAAGTATTTCGACAAACTTCAACAAATGAACAAAGACCAAAATTAAAAATGCGAATAAATGACGGTGTCATTGAGGGTCTGGTAGACACAGGTGTGGATGTAACAATTTAATTAGAATCTTGGCACCCAAATTGGCCTCTTCAAGATGTAAATGTTCAATTTCTAGGGATTGGAACTTTCTCTCAGGTAAAGCAGAGTGTGAGATGGGTTGAATGTATAGGGACAGAAGGGCAGAGAGGAATATTAAAACCATATGTGTTTAACATAGCAGTGAATTTGTGAGGACATGATTTGTTACAAGCGATGGAATACTCAGATTAACATTCCCCCAATCTTAGAAACAAACCATAAACTGACATATGTTTCTGGGAAAAATATTACAAGATATTATAAAGAACAGTCACTGACCATTCAGGTTATATAGGAATGGGGTACAACAGTGATTGATATTTCACAGGCACCAACAACCCTACCCTTAAAATGGTTGAAAGACAATAGGGAAATTGCAGGCTTTAGAACAGCTGGTACAGGAGCAATTACATACACAACATATTGAAGAATCAACCAACTCTTCAAATTCTCCCGTATTTGTTGTTACAAAGAAATCTGGGAGCTGGAGAATGGTAACAGTCAGTGGGCCATCTACAGTCTGGAGTTCTTCTGTCTTCTCTATTACCAAAAGGGTGGCCTCTTATAGTTATTGATTTAAAAGATTGTTCCTTCACTATACCTTTATTATAGGAAGAATATATATATAGAATATAGAAGAGGAGAGAGAATATTAATATATTAAATAAATGGAAAGAGATGATAAAGACCCCCCAGAAATAGCTTGTATAAATGAAGCATGAATAATAAGAGTTCATAGACAGATATTGGGGTTCAGCCTGAAGATCAGAAAAGCGAAGCAGCCAGACACTGGCTCTTTTACATCTTCCTCAAACTGAGATAGTGATCCTGCCTCCACGAATCCTCAGAATGAAACTGAGTTGAGACCTAGCTCCTCCCATCACCTTTCCCTCTCTAGTGCTGGCATTAAAGGCATGCACCACTGCTGCCTGACCTCTGTGGTTAACTAGTGTGGCTGTTTCACTCTCTGACCTTCAGTCAGGCTCTATTGATTAAAATACAAATGAAATATCACTACACACAATTCTTTATTAATCTTTGAATTTTCTACTTGCTAATGAGAAAGGAACAACAGCTGCAGAGAGACATTGGATAGTAGAAAAAAAGTACAAAATTAAATCAGCCAATATTCTGTAATGATATACTGACCTCAGAATGGTCACCAGGACATATGTTACTTGAGGAAAGAGTTTTGCTTTTGTTTCCACAGGAGAAGAAAAACTATGGATACCATCAAAATGGATGAAGATTCAATTTGAACAAGAGACACATCTTAATTAAAAGAGATTATATTTCGTTAAGCACCATGGCCATTTAATCTAAACTAACCTATAAAACTAACAAATGCTTTTCATTTGATCAGGTATAACTTTCCAAAAGAGAATCTCCCCAAAATTAAGGTCAGGGTAGGGTTTTGTTTTCGTCTTTTCAGGAGAATATAGGTATCCAGCTAAGAAATCTGAAGACCATTGAACAAGACCATGAGACATCTAAAAAAAAAGGATAAGTCAGTCAGAAAAAAAAATGTCTCAAGAAAAGTAGTAAATTGGCCTATTTCTATATCACATTTCCAATGGAGTAAAATTTCATAAATCTTCCCAAATGTTTGTTTCTGTTGTTCCTTACAGACATATAATACAAATGGTCTTTTGTAGTCCCAGTCCAATTAAAGATTAAAGCTGGCTTTGGAGTAGGCGTGTGGCTCTCTCCTTCTCTAAACCCAAGCATGTGTATTAAAGTCAAACCTAAAATCTCTGTCTCATGTCAGCAGAGTCATCTGATATGGGACAGAAGAAAAACAAATATTTAAGCACAACTTTATTGACACTAATCTCATAATCCTTTGGTTTCATATTGACTAACAGCTTTTCTTAAGGTATAAGGTTATAAGATTAACATATATTTATATTAAACTTTTTGTCAAGTTATTGTCATATAGAGTTTTAACTAATTTTAGAAAATTAGTTACCTTCCTGTACATGATATTATATTTGAGTCTCTATTAGTTTTTTGCAGTGAACTATGAGCACATCTATCAGTGACTTTTGAAGTCTCCATTAGGAGGATGGGACCCCAGAGCAAAGATTCCTTCAGAACAATTTCAATCTCACAGACTACTCTAGCCCTGCACTTTTCCATTATGCAGAAACTGGACAACAAGCCGGGCGATGGTGGCGCACGCCTTTAATCCCAGCACTCGGGAGGCAGAGGCAGGAGGATCTCTGTGAGTTCGAGACCAGCCTGGTCTACAGAGCTAGTTCCAGGACAGGCTCCAAAGCCACAGAGAAACCCTGTCTCGAAAAAACAAAAAAAAAACAAACAAACAAAAAAAAAAGAAACTGGACAACAAATGATACAGTACCTCTCCCACAACTAGACAGTTAACCCAAATTTTCTTTTCAGGGTCCCCTAAAGATACCTTTGTCCCAAGACAGCAGGAAATAACAACGCCCACATTCCCAAGAGGTGTAATGGGCAGTTTTTGGTCATTCAATGAGTTATGGATATTTGTCATTGTTTAGGGTAGTTGGTTACAAATGGTTATTGGTCGTGGCCAGGAGGAAAGTTGAACAAAGTAAATTAGATACAAGGTTCTTGTTTTGAAATGAAAAAAGGGAGATATAGATATGATAGAATAAAAGAGTAGATTATTGACATATTTTTAAAGAACAGCTGCTAGTTTTAAATGTTTTACATTGGATTGTTCTTTCATATATTATATACAAGTTTTGTATATTGAGACTAATTTTGTTAGATCATAGTTTATATATATTTCTAGTCTTGTTCAAGGTATTGTAACTATAAAACTCATTTGACAATGTAATGCAAATTTCTAGTCCTTATTGCCAACTATTTAGGATAATAAGGAAATGTAGGTTATTAGTAAATTGCCTTTTATAATTGAATTTGCAGTCACATTAGGTATGTTTTCAAAGTTAAAAAAAAAGATATATTTTAGATAGACAGGTCATCTTCATACATTTCAGAGATCTACAGAATATGGACTGTAAATGTTTTAATAACAGGTTCTTTTTTATGATAATGAGACATGTCTGCTCCTGGTAACACCAATCTACTTCAGAGAAGATAATGGGCATTGAAGAAACACCACATGGAGTTTTCTTTCTTTGTGGCAAAAGTAAGCTACTGGGCAAGAAAATGCCCTTGCCTCAACTGCTGACAGTATGCTACCCTACTTGGACAAGCAGAACACAAAAGAAAGTGACTGCCAAACACTGTCAAGACAAGGCAGAACAGCAGAATATCCTGCCTCACAGAAAAGTCTGTTTGATATGCTAGACCTAAAAGGCCAAAGATGGAGATGCCCCAACATTGCAGAGAAACTTTGGGTGACTGTCCAGGCAGTTAGCTGTTTCTGTCATTTCTCTCAATTTTTTGAAGTCACTTGCTTGTACTTCCTGCTAACTTAGTTAATATTGATTGCTTCTTGAGTCTCTGAGGGAGTAAAAGACTAGATAGTTATTATTTTCCTTGTTTATCATACACAGAAAACAAGTTATGATAGAAAGTAAATTAGATCCAAGACTTTGGACTCACCAAGATAGCACAGATATGAAGTATTTTCTCTGAATTTGTCAAATGCAAATGGTCTAGATATTGTTGATGTTCTTATTGCCTATATATTGTATATAGTTATTGTGCTTATTGTTTATAGTTTTTCTTACATTAATTATAGCCTTTTTATTTTAGACAAAAAGGGGAAATGTACTGACATTTCATTTGTATTTTAATAAACAATATGTACCTGAAGACCTCAATGCAAAACAGCCAGACTAGTCAGCCATACAGGCCAGACAATGGTGGCACACACCTTTAAATCCAGCAACCACACTAGTTAGCCATAGAAGCTGGGTGGTCGTGGTATATGCTTTTAATCCCAGCACCAGAGAAGAATATAAAGCAGGATGAGACAGGAACTTGCCCTTATTAAGTTGCCCTTATAACTCCCTAGTCTGGGAGTTGCATTGGTCCAGACTTCAACTCCCAGCCTGCCAAGTGCTAATCCCTCCCTGGGGGAGGGTCAGGACCACTCCCATAGGGTGTTTAGGTGGCCACCCAGAGAAGGAACCTGTGATCTCTGGGATATGCTTGGGCTCCTCTCCCCGCCATGCTTTCTCCATTCACCCGAGAGTGCTGCATTTATTAAATGCGGGTGTCTTAATTTGGTCTAATCTAGTCTAATTGGAGTTATTTGTGTCGGTGGAATGGCTTTTCTTAAGATTAAACCAAACAGCCCTGTCTTTCAGTCTGAAGATATCACAGAGGTAAGAACTCTCTAGTCACTTGACTGCTTTGCTTATCTGATCTTCAGCTTGAACCCCAGTATCTGCCTCTGGGTTTTTAATATTCATACTTCAGTTATTAGCAGTAGTTGGCCTTGAATTCTTCTGGCACAATCTCCCTATAGGTTTGCAATCACACATCTCATGTAGCTATGTGCATCCTGCCCTTTAAAATATAATCTTACTACAAATAACTTGCTGTAGCAAAGGATAAGATCTAAGGAGGTAATGGAGTCTTTGGATTTTCACAGTCCTTAAGAAGTGAGGCTATCCTGGGGACCTGACTGTTGGATGTGAGGACTGTCTTATAGAGGACTTTGTCTTTAACCTTTGTCTCTACCAAGTCTGCACTGTCAATGTCAGAAATGAATTATACACTCACCTGACATTCTCTAGTTGGAGTTGAAATGAAATGTAGTGTAATTAGTTCTCTAAACATTAGTTGTTTAAATTGCTTGAAAATAAATTTCTCAGATGACTGTGGTGGTTGGAGCTGCCTGGCTGGAGATGCTCAGGTCCCCAAAACTATGACCTCATGTGTGGATTAAAGAAGAGCCCTTCTGTTAGGGAGAGCTTCTAGGGTGGGTTCACTGTCTTTTGTTCAGGGAGAAGAGCTTGCTCTTGTTGCCTCTTCACCTTCTGCCCTGTGAGGACACACCAGTAAGATACCAGGCACAGTCACTTGATCTTGGACTGTTGAGAAATGCATTTCTGATTTTTGCCATTTACTCATTTTGTGATATGAAGCTATAGTTATACAAAATGGGGTGAGACAGATGGACCCTTCTTTTCCTTTTTCTTACATGCCTCATGCATTTGCCGGTCATTACTCATCTGCAATAGAGATCATCACCGCTCTCATGACTTAAGCCACCAGCTTGAAGCTGGAGATCCTCTGACTCACATAGCCGTGGACCTGTTACAACACCTATGGGAGGTGACCAGACAGGCTCTGTGCTTCTTTCAGGCTCCCACTCACCCATACCCAGAGCTGTAAATTTTGTAGTAAAGTTGATTGGTTCTTCTTTGTGTTGCTGTCTTGGGAGTCTCCTGTTTCCACTGTAAATGGATTTTTCTTTGGGCTGCCAGCTCACAAAAAAAAAAAAAAAAAAAAAAAGACACGGAGACTTATATTAATTCTTAAAGCTTGGCCTTATCATAGGATTGTTCCTAACTAGCTCTTATAGCTTAAAACAACCCATTTCTATTAATTTGCTTTCTGTCTTGTGGTTTTATTACCTCATTTCCGTACTGCCCATCCTACTTGCTCTGCCTCTCCTGGTGTCTCCACCTTCTCCTTCCCAGCATCCTCTCTGCCAAGAAATCCTGCCTAGTTATGTCATTTAGCTTTTTATTAAACAAATCAGAGCAGCACATCTCTACATGTACAGAAAGATTATTCCACAACATTCCACCCAACTAATATCAACATCATGGTATGAAAAAGGATCTGAAAATTATGGGAAAGCAGATTGGCTATATGAGCAAAGCACATATAAATTAACTGTTTACAACATTGGCAGTCAGTGGTTTCTAGGTCATTCAGCTGTATGAAACACAGTTCTTTACCATAATTGCATTTTTATAATTAAAAATGAACATCTTTGGTCTGATCAGACCGTCTCTTACAGTGTATACTGACATGGCATTGAAAATATAAACACATTAATAGCTGTCCTTGTAGACTGAAAAACAGACATAGATCAGAAAGACTGTTGGCATAAAGTAGAAAAAATAGTATGAACACTGTTGAAATGAATTTTACCTATATTATATTTACACCTGAGTTAGGTGTGGTTGGGAAGACTTATATTTTAGGAATGATTGTGGTTTCTTTTCTGTAATTAGTTTGTATCTGGAGCTAATCTAGTAATCAACCCATTGTTTAGTGTCTAAGTTCATGGGTATACCTTGATTTGGCTCTCACAGTCTGATGCTGAGGGCAGTGAGGGTCCACACTCAGTGACTGGGGATGTGAAGAACCCTAAGGAGTTAAAGTTAGCCCCAGGGAGAGTTGCGGCAGTGCACTGGGTATGTCAATGGGATCCAGGCAGAGTAGTAGAATACTGGAAGGAAAGGGATGGGTGGGAGAATATTCCAGAGGGCCAGGAAGGAGCAGAGGCTTGGAGCAGGGGTGTCCAGGAAGTGTTGCAATGAATAAGCCCTGAACTAACACATGGGCTTGTGCCAAGGAAAAACTGAGCAAAAGAGTGGGCGGGATTACCAGACTTTCAGAGCATCTGCTTGGTGAAAAGGGGTTCTGCATCCACAGCTTAGCCTTGCTCCTGTTGTTCCCAAGGAATGCTGTGTCAGCCCCTGCCTCTTCCTAAAGGAAAAGGTTCCAAAACCACAATCCCCTGCCTTGTTCTTGGTCCATCCTCTTCCTTAGCTTTTAAAGAAGCTGAGCCCCACAGAATACAATAGAAGCTGTCTCTATCTCTCTAAATGTCTGTTTTTTCCATTTTCTCTACCTCCTACCTCTTTCCACCCACCCCATTCTACCCCATTCCCCACCTAACTCTGCAAATGTCATTTTTATTTCAAATGATCAGTATTCCTTATAGACTAAGAGCACATAATATATCAACTCGTTGTTACCCAATTCAGTGATGTCAATGACCTCATAGCAGACAACATTCTTTTGGAATAAAAAACATGACCATGAGCCGGGCGATGGTGGCGCACGCCTTTAATCCCAGCACTCGGGAGGCAGAGGCAGGCGGATCTCTGTGAGTTCGAGACCAGCCTGGTCTACAGAGCTAGTTCCAGGACAGGCTCCAAAGCCACAGCGAAACCCTGTCTCGAAAAAACAAAACAAAAAAAAAAAAAAAAAAAAAAAAAAAACATGACCATGATTTATTTAGAAGAACCTTTTTGTTTGTTTGTTAGACTTATCTATTTATTTTGTGTTTTTTTTTTCTGCATGTATGTCTGTGCACCACAGACATGCAGGCTACCCGCAGAGGTCAGAAGAAGGCAAAAGATCCCATAGAATTGGAGTTCCTGATGACTGTGAACCACCATGTGGATGCTGGGAACTGAACCTGGTCCTCTGCAAGAGCAGCAAGTTCTTTTAAATGAAAAGCTATGTCTACAGCTCCTACTCAGAAGATTCTTAATTAAGTGTAAATACGCAATTTCTTGTGCCAGTCGGCTCACTCTGGAATGCTAACTTGTCATGTTGGAGGCGGTGGAAATATACAGCATATGACAATGGATAGATAATTCAGATGTCAACCCACCAGAGGACTGACTCTGATGGAGGTTAATCCTGTCCAGACAAGGCCTGCAGGACCATCAACTCTGGAATCTGTTCACTTTTGCTAAAGCAGCTTGGTATCTCCACAATACCTGCATTCGTAGTGTGGAATCTCACATGATGTGCATATGTAATCTCAAGATTACAGCTCAGTCTTATAGGCACCTATGTCTGTGGGTGGTCAAGAAGATGACTTTTCATTTACTTATATAATATATATGTATATATACATATATATAATCATAATTATGCACTAGGTCATGCTTCATAACTAGATCTATTTGTCCCATGAGGACTGTAGACACTTAAAAGCTTGATTTTGCTCAAACTAACTGCACACGATTAACTCACTTTTACCTCAGAGGAAGTTCAAACTAGACTAAAGGCTTTTTGAAAATAGATCGTAAATTTAAAACTTTACAGCTATGTACAAGGTCAGAGTTGTAGCTGTCCAACCATGGTTGGTACACAAAGCACCCTAAGAAAAGCATGCCAATTCTTTACTTGCCAGGTCTGCTAATAGTAGACCTATGTCTCAAAGTTTGTCACTTGGCACTGTGCCCCACCCGATCTGGTCGTGGTCTTACTCCTGAAACCTTGAAACCCTTGTGTAGCCATGGTGAATGGCTTGGTTCCTATATTTGCCTACCCTAAGAATGTGCTTTTGATCAATGAGCGGCAAATCTTGAAATTTTTTGTTATCAATTCAAGTCTGTAAGAGAGAAAGTTTGGAGGCTTGAGAGGAGAAGAAGCTAGGGAGAATTAGAAGTCGGACAGGAGAATTGGAATAGAGGAAGAAGAATGAAGAGACATGTTTGAAACGACACTTGTGTGAGGGGGTTCATCTGCCCTCAGATACCCAAAGAAAAAGTTTCTTTTGCTTGCTGTAGTGTCCAATCTGAACCCTGAAGAGGATCTTGGGGCTGGACCCCAAAGGCCCTCATTATTAGAAAGCCTAAAGCCTTACTTCCTCACACTTTACATAGTTAAGCCTTGACTGTTATCTTTTAATTCTTAGTTCTTTGCTAAATATTATTACTGAAGATAGTAAATCATTGTCGCTGTCATTTTTCTTTTTTGAGACAGGGTCTCATGAAACCCAGGCTGACCTCAAACTTACTGTGCCATAGATGATGACCTTGGGCTTTTGACCCTCTCTCCTTTACCACCTGAGGGCCTGAGTGTGGACCATACGTCTGGTTTAGATGGTGCTGGGGACTGAACCCAGGGCTTGGTGCATGGTAGACAAGTACTTCTTTCATTTGGGCTCTAGGTTCAGCACTAAAATTTTTATTAGTGTATATTAATTTAATAAAGCAGTGGATTTTATTGACATGTTTTCACACATGCATATAATATGTACATGATGTATTTTGATCACATTCAATTCTCTGTGGCTTCTTGTTGGCGGAGACTGCTCACTCATTCCTGGCCACCCAGAATAACCACACAGAAACTGTGTTAGTTAAAATACTGCTTGGCCAATCACTTAAGCATATTGCTATCTAGCTCTTATATCTTAATTAACACATTTCTATTATTTTATATTTTACCAGAAGGCTCAGATCCCAGCAGTCTGTCTCCTTTGGTAGCTACAAGGTGTCTCATTGACCTTGCCTACTCTCTCTTCCTCTATCTGCTTGGAATTTCCACTTTGCCCTATTCTGCCCTGCAATAGGCTCAAAGGAGCTTCTTTATTAACAAACAGTATACAGAGGAGAATCCCACATCACCCTCTCCTACTTCTTTCTCTCATTTACTCCTCTCCCTCTTCCCTAATTGACACCCTCAGTACCTATGTTCCCTATTAATTAGTTTTCTCATTGCTACAATCAAATGTTCAACAACAGGAGGAAGATGGGGGTTTCTGGCTCACAGGTTGAGGGAGTGGTTCGTCATAGCAGGGAAGACAGGATAGTAGGAGCTTGAGGCAGCTGGACACATTATGTCCCTAGTCAGGAAGCACAATAGAGAGGAGCATTGGTGCTTAGCTTGTTTTTGCCTTTTCAGCAGTCCAGGACTGACTACGTAGTGGATGCTCCCCACAGAGTGGGTCTTCCTACCTCAGTTAACCTGATCTAGAAACTCCTTCACAGACATGCCCAGAATTTTGTATATTAGGTAAGCCTCATCCTATTGGGCTGACAGTCAATTTAATCATCTATTACATATTCTATCGCATGCATTCTTTTTATACTCTTTTTTTTTAAAAAATATTTATTTATTTATTATGTATACAATATTCTGTCTGTGTGTATGACCGCAGGCCAGAAGAGGGCACCAGACCCCATTACAGATGGTTGTGAGCCACCATGTGGTTGCCGGGAATTGAACTCAGGACCTTTGGAAGAGCAGGCAATGCTCTTAACCTCTGAGCCATCTCTCCAGCCCTCTTTTTATACTCTTAAGTGTTTGCTTTTTTTTTTTGACTTTCTATTTTCTTCTTATTGTTTTTGTTTGGTAGTGGTAAGGGACAAATTCAGGATTCAGGGCCTTGTGCATGCTAGGGCGTGAGCTACATTGTCAGTTGTGGAATATATAATTTATAAACCCTGCAGTTGGGGCTGGAGTATCATATTTCTTATTTTCTGTTTTTACCTCTGTGGGGTGTGTGTGTGTGTGTCTGTGTTGCTATGACTCAAATTCAGGGCTGCATAAAAGTATAATGTTAGAACTCACTGTTACTTTTCCATTGCTATGAAGAGATACCATGGCCAAGGCAACTTATAAAAGAAAGCATTTAATTGAGGGCTTGCTTATAGTTTCAGAGGGTAAGTCCATTATCATCATGGCAGGGAACATGGTGTCAGGCAGGCTTGGTACTTGAACAGTAGCTAAGAGTTGACATCCTACGCTGAGTGTGGTAGCGCACACTTTTTTTTTTTTTACAAATAAACCAAAATTATACAACAGTGCTGGCATAACTGGATGCCTGCATGTAGAACAATACAAATAGATTCATATCTATCACCCTGCCTAAAACTCAAGACCAAGTATGTCAAAGACCTCAACCCTCAACATCAAACCACATACACTGAACCTGATAGAAGAGAAAGTGGGAAGTATCCTTGAATGCATTGGCACAGGAGACAATTTCCTGAACAGAACATGAACAGTACAGACACTAAGACTGATAATTAATAATGGGACTTCCTGAAGCTGAAAGCTTCTGTAAGATAAAGGACACTGTCAATAGGACCAAACAGCAGCCTGCAGAATGGCAAAAGATTTTCACCAAATCCGTGTCTGACAGAGGGCTAATGTCCAAAATAAATAAAGAACTTAAGAGTCTAGACTTTAACAAACCAAATAATCCATTTAAAAATGGGATTCATATCTAAACAGAGAATTATCAACAGCGAAATCTCAAATGGCTGAGAAACACTTAAAGAGATAGTTGACATCTTTAGCCCTCAGGAAAATGCAAATCAAAGCTACTTTGAGATGCCATCTCACACCTGTCAGAATGACTAAGATCAATAACAGAAGTGACAGTCATGCGGGAGAGGATGTGGAACAAGGGGAGCACTCCTCCATTGCTGGTGGGAGAGCGAACTTGTACAGCCACAAATCAATATGGCAGGTTCTCAGAGAACTGCAAACGGATCTAGTTCAAGACCCAGATCTACCACCCTTGAGCATATGTACTCAAAGGATGCTCCATCCTTCTACAACTTTGTTCATAGCTTGCTTAACTATGCTTATAGCAGCTTTACTCATAATAGCCAGAACCTGGAACCAACATAAATATCCCTCAACCAAAGAACGGATAGAGAAAACGTGGTACATTTACAAGATGGAGTATTATTCAGCTGCTGAAAACTAGGACATCAGAAAACTTGCAGCTAAATGAATGG
Organism: Microtus ochrogaster; assembly: GCF_000317375.1. Taxonomy (NCBI): domain Eukaryota; kingdom Metazoa; phylum Chordata; class Mammalia; order Rodentia; family Cricetidae; genus Microtus; species Microtus ochrogaster. The sequence goes on along the minus strand of NC_022031.1, from coordinate 58,655,758 downwards.
AACTAGAAAAAAGATCTTCCTTAGTGAGGGAACCCAGACCTAGAAAGACAAACAGTATGTACTCACTTAAAAGTGAATATTAGCTGTTAAGTACAGGATAACTATGCACAGTCCACAGCCCCAGAGAGGCTAGGTAATAAGGAAGGCCCAAGGGGGGGACACTTGGTACTCCCTGTGAAGGGGGAATAGAATAAATTTTGTGGGTGGACTTGGGGTGGGAGGGATGGGAACATGAGAGATTAGATGGGGCGGGGAGGGTAAAGGGAGAGAGTAGTGAAAGAGACCACTGGAGAAGGGGGACATTTCCTGATGAGGTAGAAATCTAGGGAAACTTGCAAGAATCTATAGGGATGACCCTGGCTAAGACTCCTAGCAGTCAGAGATGCATATCTTGAAGTGGCCAACTCCTGTGACCAGGCAGGACTCCAGAGGAGAGATTGGGACACCTACCCAGTCACATAACCTTCAACCTACAGTCTGCCTGCCTCTGGGATGTGCTGGGATAAGGGAGGCCTAGAGATTGAGGGTCCAGCCTAAGACCCCCTACCATGAGAGAGAGCCCACCCCTGACACTGCCTATAGCGCCAGGGCCCAGAGACTGGGCAGTCCAGAGACCTAGGGTAGAGCCAAACATGACTGGAGAAAGAATGTCTGTGTAATGACGCCTAATGACACTCTGCTATACTCATAGATTGGTTCCTACCCCAGTTGCAATCAGAAAGGCTCACCCAGCAACTTATGGAAATAGATGGAGAGACCCACGGTCAAACATTAGGCCAAGTTCAGAGCATCCTGCAGAAGAGGGGCAGGAAGAATTGTAGGCACCAGAGGGGTCAAGGACATCAAAAGAAAACCTATAGATTCAACTAACCTGGGCTCACAGGGGCCCACAGAGACTGAACCGACAACCAGGGAGCCTGCATGGGACTGACCTGGGTCCACTGCATATATGGTACAGTTGTGTACCCTGGTCTTCTTGTGGAACTCCCAAGAGTGGAAGCAGGAGCTGTCTCTGACTCTTCTGTCAGCTAGTGGGACCCTTTCCTCATAATGTGTTGCCTTCTTCAGCCCTAATATATGGGGAGATGCTTAATGCTACTGTAACTCATATACCCTGTTTTGTTGCTATCCATGAGAGGCCTGCCCTTTTCTAAATACAAACAGAGGAGGAGTGGATGGGGGGGGGGAGAGGGGATTTAGGGGAGAGGATTGGAGAAGAGGAGGTAGGGAAAACTACAGTTGGGATATAAACAGATTAATTAAAAAATATACTAACATAAAGATTAGAATGGAAAGGAAAAACAGAAAGGGTAAAAAAAGAATATCATAATGCTTCCTTTCTGGGCCCTCAACACATAGGGACTGCAGGATTTATGTACAGTCGTGGGCGTGACCTGAACTTGATGCTGCTACTGACTGTGCACTGGACAACTGTCCTATATACACTATAGCTGTCTTCACTTAAGAATCAGGAGCCTCTGCTGGCCTCCCTTTGCTTTGTAGCTTGTGAGTGGGCAGGTTTCGGGTCTCCTGAGGTCGGTCACGCTCTCCTATACTGTGCTGGGAATGTGGGAAGTAACTACAGCGTGAAGTCTGCGCAGGGGAAGCGCTGTCTTTGTTCTTGAAAGATGCCGACAGTATTAATCACCTTGCTGGAGGGAGGCCCTTCAGAGTCCTCAAGCTCTTCCGTGAGTGACAGATGGGTGATGTCAGATGTTGGTCCACCCGCTGGCTGCAGGCTCAGCGCTGTCAGACTTCCGGGTTCCTCTCAGTTGCTGAGGTAGACTCCTGGTTGATAGCGGCAGGAACGTGCCTGAGTGGAGCCTCTGAGGCCTGCACTTCTCAGCCTCTCAGGATCTACCCTTGTAGCTCTCTACATCCGCCTTTCTCTACTCTCTATCATGGTGGGGGTGACAGCATCAGAAGTTTAGGGTTTCCCTCTTGTTATTCCCTGTTCTCAGATGCAGAGTAGCTCACTGTTAACCAGGAGGAATCTTTTCAACAGGGTGTCTGGCCACTGCCCTGAGTCAGATGTAGAATGCCAATCCAGATTCCTCTGCACTTTTGACCTACCCACCAACCACCCACCAACTCCACATCTGGACCCGAGGCTGTGAATGCCGTGGGCTCCCTGGAAGGCAGGCTGCTCTCTCTTTATACCACGGCCACCTGGCTTCTTATTGTGTGGGACTTCTGTTCCCCCCTTCATGCGCACACACAGCCAAGCAGCTGGAGTTGCCGTTGGTTCGTCTTTTCTGTGACTCTCTTGCCTTTTCTGGGCACCTTCCAGTGGTTCATTTAGCATCTTTGTGGATTTCTAGAGCTCTGTTTCTTTGTCTTTGGAACAGTTCTTTCCTTCCTCCATCCCTCCCTTTTTACAATTTTACATGTATGAGTGTTTTGCCTGTACATGTGTTTACGTGTACCACATGCTTGACCAGCGAGGTCGAAGAAGGTGTAAAATCCCTTGGGACTGGAATTGCAGACAGGTCTGAGCTGATACACAGGTGCTAGGAATTGAAATCAGGTCCTCGGGAAGAGCAGGTGGACCCCGAGTCCTTTCTCCATCCCGCTTCTGTTTTTCTTCTTTCTTAAATGTGTCTGTGGTGCTGGGGATCAAACCCAGGGCGTTGTGCGTGCAGAGCAAGCATCCAGCTGTTTTCCCAGCCACAGGCTGTTCTTCCTTACACACATTGTCCATCTCAACCAGTTCTTCAATATTAGCACTTGGGAGGCAGAGGCAGGTGGGACTCTTTGAATTTGAAGCCAGCCTGGTCTACATAGAAAGTTCCAGGCAAGCCCACTGTCTTAGATACTGTTCTATTGCTCTGAAGAGGACCTCAGAGCTGTTATAAAAGAAAAGATTTAATTGGGGCTTGCTTGCAATCTCAGAGGTTTAGTCCATTTTCATCATGGTGGGAAGCATGGCAGCATACAGGCAGACATGGTGCTGGAGATGTAGTTGGGAGTTCTACATCTGGATTCACGGGTAGCAAATGAGAGAGACTCTGGCCTTAGAATGGACTTTTTGAAACCTTAAAACCCATCTGATTAACATATTTCCTCAAATGAGGCTATGCCTCCTAATTCTTTCAAATGGTGCTACTTATTCCCTGGTGACCAAGCGTTCAAATATGTCCCTAGGAGTACCATTCTTATTCAAACTACCACAGCTACCTAGTGAGACCTACTCTTAGAAAAACATCTAAGCAAAACAACAGCAAATCCAAACAAACAAAGAACCTCAAAGAGAGGAATTTCAGCTCCTTGGCTTCTCATTTGCCCAGCTGTGCTCTTCTGACTTAACCACTTCTTTAGAGCTGTGATAAAGAGACGGGTAGATTGACACGCAGGAAGTTTCCAGGGATACTCAGAAAACACTAGCAACCCTAAGTTAGCCTGGACCTTATATTGAAAGCATTTCTCAAAAATAAACCCTACCATCGATTTCTTCATATCTTTTTTCAACATGTACTGTGAAGGCTAGTCTTATGTTAACTTGATAAAAAGCTAGAATCATCTGAGAGAGGGAATCACAATTGAGAAAATATCTCGATAAGATTTGACCAGTCTGTAGGACATTTTCTTAATTGGTGATTGATAGCAAGTTCCCAGCCCATTGGGTAGGGCTGCCTGGCTGATGGTCCTGTTTCTCTAAGAAAGCAGGCTAAGCAAGCCATGAGGAGCAAGCCAGTCAGCAGCACTCCTCCATGGCTTTTCCTCTTCCAGGTTCCTACCATGATTTTTTTCAATGGTTATGATATGGAACTGTAAGAGAAAGAAACCTTTTCTTCTCCAAGTTTTTGCTTATCTCTGGCTTCTGATATTTTGAAGGATATATTCATATTATTCCCCATAGAGATTGGAATATAGGTGCTTTGGGATACAGAATTTATTTCTCTTTTGCCCTTGGCCTCCCAACTGTTATTCACTCAGAGTACAGTACAAGAGAATTCAGAAAGGCTTAGGGTTAGAAAGAGTTAGAAAGACTGAGTTTGGCTGTTCAAGAGTTACAGCATCTCTGATCACTACACAATTTCTGTTGCGTTCTTGTCCCAGCAGCTCCCCCTACTGGCTGCTTCCAGTGCTCACACAGGCTTAGACTGCATCCTGTCTGCTCATGGAGGGATGGCCATCCTACTCTACAGCTTGGTTATGGTATACTTCACTGCACTCAGAGCTTTACAGTAGCATTAGGAAAAAAATTGGGTTTTATTTATTTGTTGCTGTTTCTTTGTTTTAGTGGGAATGGCATTCTTCCCTCACTCCATTCTAATCTTCATCTGAGGCAGAATCCAGGCTGGATAGGTGCTATGCTGCTATGAGCACACACTCACGCACACACATATATTCCAGTAATTATTGTTCTAGTTACTAAGCTTAGACTTTTTGTCAAGTCTGTTCCCAAATCTCTTACTCCTCAACTTTAAAGTACACATTACAAGCACATGGAAATAGTTTTTTTTGTGTTCATAATTGCCTCGTAGGCCACAATGAACCTTGTAAATAATTAATTTCATAGTCTAAAAGTGATAGCAGTTTATACAATCCCTTTTATTAACTTCAGAAAACATTTATGAGGCATGGGCAGAAGAGCCTTTTAAATTCTTATTTGGGAGAAGTTTAGGTCTCGAGTCTGTTGCATGATACAAATTTGGACAATTATAATCAAAGTGCAGAAATCCTGAAGAAGTGTGCCTCTCACTTATGAGTTAGAGGATGGACGAACATGGCGTGAAGGAAGAAGATAGAAGACACAGCTCAACTCAGCCCAGCACAAACTGCTGTGTGACCACACCTGCCCAAGAGCCTCAGCACCCTCCCGTGAGGAAGGCTGACTCAGAAATACTGAACCAGTCTCTGTTGCTATTTGTGTTTTTGCTATTTGTATTTTGGATATATGCATATATCCAAGCTGCTTTCAAATATTTCATTTATACCTACATCGTGTGTCTATAATCCCAGAACTCAGGAGGCTGGGGCAGGAGGATTGCATGTTTGAGAATAGCCTTAGCTGCCTAGTGAGACTGTCTTAAAAGATGTGTTTTTATTCAGTCATTTAATCACTGAGTGAACATGCGCATCATCCCTGATACCTGCGGTTTGTTTCAGAAAGTGGGGTGTCTGGTGCCATATGAAACCACAGTGCATTCTTTTCCTAATCATATGTATATGCCTGATTACACAGTAACTTCCTTTTATTAAGTCTTTTGCTTTCCTTATAAAATCCCAATTTTTGTTTTTAAGTGCTGTCTTCATAGCCTGATTGGGAGCAAGCTTGATATAGAGATTTATAAAATGTATACTCTTGCACTGGGCTCCGACAGACCAGACTGAAAACCCAAAATGAGTCAGCCAGTTGAAGTGCCAAGTCACCAAACTGAAAGGAAGCTGTCCCCTGACTCTCTGAGAGGTCAGGAGAGATGACACAGGAAAGGTGCACAAACCTCTGCTTTCATCTTCATAAAAAAAGCTCCCAGGGATGGGGTGGGGGCTGGATACTAACCAGGGTGACGGTCAGTTTCCGTGCTCCCACTTTACAAGGAACGGAAGTCGGAAGTGCCAGATTCTCTTTTGTTGTGATGCTGCTTTGCCCAACTTAGCCTGCCTATGAAACCAACCTCCTCCTCTCGGCTCATTAGAACACTTACTTACTTTAGGGAATGAAGTACTGCCCCAATCTAGAATGCCAAATAACAGCAATTAAGATCTGTATGGTAAATTGCTGCAATTTTGTCTTTTGACAGTAGCTATCCTATAATTTTCATCTGTGTAATCAAAACCTAGAATGATTCATTGCTCCTGGACAGCTAGGAAATGTTTGTTGATCTTATTCAATGGTTGTTGTTATGACACGGGAGAGTCATATTTGTCAGCAAACCTGACATCTACCATGCATTCTGTCCTAGGTGTATGGATACCTATGGCGTTTATCTACTCGGAGAGTAGGTGGTATCTTCTGTAAGCCATTTCATGTAGCGCCAGCACTGCATCGGGTATCCTTCTTGGGATGCTGTTGGACCCCAGTTTATTTATGATAATACAATTTCCAGTGCACTGGTTGTATACAAAGGAGCATCCAGACAAAACAGCAGTCCTGGGCATGTAGCAACCTTTCTGCCCATTGCAAATAATACCAGCTCATTGCTTGTCCATGATTGTCCGGTGCCTTTTATTATTGACGCTTTTTGTTTCCTGTATTAACTACACTGTCTCCTATAACCATACTAACTTAGCTAACTATAATAAACTTTGCTCTTTCCAAGATTCCTATTCATCGTTTTATCCCACACCTCAGCAACATAATATTTTAGATGTAGCAGCTATATCCAAGAAATGCCTGACCTTCATCTACCTCTGTTTGCATAAAATCCATGAGTCCTTTGAATATCATTTTTGATGGGGAATTTGATTTTGGGTATAGCATTCACAGTGGGGGCTTTTGTTCATGGCAGACCACCTTTGTCTAGAGATAAAAGGTAGCTTGACCGCTGGTCAGCCACATGGGTAATATGAGCCATTATACATACTGGCACCAGTGGCTGTGACAAGCTCCTCTGGTGGTAAACATTCTGCATGTTGTTCTGCATATACTGTATCCAGGAGGAGACAGTGAACTCCCAGGAGAGGTCAGCTGGATGGGCTCAAGTCTACCTTTAGCAAAGGACACTTGGGACGAAGAGGTGGGAGGCTCTCATATTTGAGATAATCCTGATATACACATATAGAGACTGTATCTGAAAAAAGTAAGAGAGACAACTGAAATAATACTTTAACATAAACACTGGAGTACTTTGTATAAGTCATTGTCCTCCTCTAAAGAAAGTTTTATGTCTGGACTCTCCATTTCCTCCTTTCTCATATTAGACAATTATGAACAGCCTTGGTGGCCCTGTTCCATGCACACACTCTGGGTGCACAGATCACAAACGCTATTTATTTATTTTTTTTTGGTGCCGTGACTCGGACACAAATGCTATTTTGTAACTAACTGAGCACATGTTTATTTAGTGCCATTGCAAGTCAGGCATAATTTTGGGACCTGGATAGTCAGTGATAACTGGTGTGGAAGGTCCTCCTGTATATGTGTTGCTTTTATTGGTTAATGAATAAAGAAGCTGGCTTGGCCTGTGATAGGGCAGAGTAGCTGGGGGGGGGGGACCAAACTGAATGCTGGGAGAAAGAAGGTGGAGTTGGGAGACGCCATGTACCTGCCAGAGGAGAAAGACATGAGCTGCCAGCTGGAACCTTGTCAGTAGGTCACAAGCCTTGTGGTAAAATATAAACTAATGGAAATGGGTTAATTTTAGATGTAAGAGCTAGCTAGCAATATGCTTAAGGGATTAGCCAAACAGAATTGCAAATATATAGTTTCTATGTGGTTATTTTGGGGCTGAGCAGCCAGGAATGAACAAGCAGCCTTCTACAACGGATGACCAAAAGGCATAATCCCTAACTTGCTGGCAATTAACAGGGCAAAGGAAATTCAGACAAGCACACAGTATGTTATGGAAAATCTGAGAACCATGGCTAACTTATAGGGGCCCAGGTCTTTGCAGCATTTGAACCTGCCCAGTCAGGTTCTTCCTTTCTCTGGAGACTTCTAATTTTTTTTTTGTGTGTGTGTGTGCTTTCATTCCCTTACTTGCTCCCTATTATTATTTTATGAGGGTCTCAGTGTCACTTAGCTTAGCAATGAACTCACTTGACCTAGCTTCCAAGTGCTGGGATAACAGACATGAACGCCATTCCTGGCATCTATTTCTGGCTTACAGTTTCCTCTGCCTGCTTCTAGGACCTTCTGCTTCCCTGGCGCCTGGGTTCAGCCGTTTCTTCTCTCTCCCTGGTGGTAAGATGTTTATGACATCTCTTCTCTTTCCCAGCTGTAGTTCTGCGCTGATGCTCTCACATTTGTAACTCCCGCAGAGGCGATTTTCCTGAACTGGAATCATCAATTCCCTTCTGGGTGCATTTAATAACCCTCAAGGGAACAGCCCGCCGCTCCCTTCAAAGAGCTCTGCCCTCTGGGTTTCTTACCTGATGAATAAATAATGTCCCCATTCACTCAGACTCCCAGGCCGGACACCTGCTGTTGGGCAGTGCATCTCATTCGATCTCACCTGGTCCCCAAGGTGCTTTGTCCTCACGATGCCTGAACCGCTTTCTAGTTTCTTGATGGCTCAGCGTCTGACTCGCCCTCCTGTTTGTGGGAGGTGCTCTTTGGCCTCATGTAGCAGCTTGGCCCTCCACTTTGGTAGCCAGGTGTTCACTCTTCCATCACCAACAACTGTGGTTGGTGGTTCAGGCCTATAGTGGGAGACTGAGGCAGGAGGACACTAAGGTCGATTGCCTGTGCTACCTATTGTACTCAAGTCCTCACTGGGCAACTTGGGGGACTGTTTTTAAACTGGGGTGAGGGTAGCAAACAAACAGGGCAGAGGACATCAATCAGGTAGAACTCATCTAGCATGTGTGAAGTCCTGGGTTCAATCTCAAGCAAAAAACACATCATACACACACCACCATACACACGCACACACCACACACACACATACACACACACACACACACACACACACACACACACACACACACACACAATCACCCCCTGTTCAAAAATTTCTAATGGCTTTCTGTCCTTTGGCATGGAATGTCAAACTTGGTATCTGTTGTGGCCCATCAGATCCAGCACAGTCAGCTCCTTGTCAACTGTCCCCCTCTTAACCTGCCTCGTTGTTCACCTCGTTCTAGATCCTGGCTCCTACCATTTGTTGAGCACATTCCTGACTCCATCTCTGCTCCTTCTCACCGGCTTTCCCATGGTGTCTCACTTGTCAGACCCTTACTCGAATGTGTAATGTTTGCATCCTGGTATGTTCAATAGCCACAGCCCAGGTCCCTCTCAGCCTCTCTGAGAGAAGGGGCCATGGCCTTTGCCGATTCGAACTTCTTCCACCTCTGACCATCCTAGTGCTGAGCTGGTGCGGTAAAACAGGGACTCTGAGTTTGCAGGCACCTGTGAACCGACACTTGCCTAGCCCAGCCTTGAGTCTGAGGGACACTTGTTATCCAGGACCCGATCATCTGCACCATCCCCGTGCTACGGGAGGGAGAAATCAACAGCACGTTCTTTCACTGCAGTTCATCGTGGGATAATCAAGGGACATCTACTCCTTGTTGTTGCCTGTGACAAATGAGGCTCTGGGCTCAGTCTTAAGCTGTGATTTTAAGGAGAAGGCCTTCCAGGTAGTGAAAGGGCTGCTCGGTGATGTCATGATTTCAGTGGAGGTGATAGGGAGGCCTATGGCCCTCCGCTTGCTCTGCATGGATGGAAAAGACTTTTGGTTTTCTGCAGTCGCCAGACTGGAAACATGCTGTCATTTGCAGCCAATATAGCTGCTTTGTCCAGAGACCTATGTAACCCACTCGTTCACTGCCCTAATTAGTGACATCCGCGGCACTGGAACTCCTTACCACAAGGTTCCCTTTGTGCCTGGTGTCTTTCTGGGTTGGCATAGCTTATTTGCTGGCTGTGACCTTGGTTAATTGTTCTCAGCCCTGGCCATTTGATGGATTCATGTCACACAGAAGACAATTCCAGTCCTCCTGCCTTTTGTTTGCTTTTGAGACAAGGTCTTGCTCCGCAACCTAGGCTGGCCTTGACCTTGTGATTCTCCTTGCCCCCACCTTCCCCACACCACCACCCTCAATCTAAGTATGCACTGCGGCAGGCCTTTTGTGCCCATTATTATGCCTTTCTTCCTTGGACTAGGGCACAGAGAAACCTGCAAGACTCTTTCCCTGCCAGTGCATGGTGAAGACAGGCGGCGGGACCTGGGGGCTTTTGTTCTTTTTATCAACCCACACCCTATCCATCGCCCTGTAATGGAGGTGTGAACATATATATGAGTTCTTGCCTTGTAGGCTGGTGGCAGAGTTGCGGCCTTCCCACAGTCTTGTTTTAAACTCAGAGGATTCTAGAACTCATTAAGGGCTCAACAGGCACTAAAATATAAAATAAAATAGAATAATCAAATATAAAAATAAAAGCCATAATGTTCACTTGCAGGATTCCTTCAGCTTTGTGCGTGTGAAGGTCAGTGTACTAGCATGTACTGGTGAGCAATATGAAATCTGTTTACCATTGCACCTTGGAGTCAAGTGGAGAGGCACACTCAACTCTGAGGTGATGATGGTCACTGGACAGCATGCGTGAGAAAGGTGCTCACTGCCAAGTTGTTGGACGGAAGGGTCAGGGTGTATGTATGTTTTCAAACTTCCCGACTGATTATGACATAGCTCTGCCCATTCCACACACTCTCCTGCTGGTGAGGACAGCCACGTTTCCTCTACTGGGCCTTCCTGGGATTGAAGTGGCATCTAGCACCGAGAGGGCCCTCGGCAGATGCTTGCAGCTGCCACATGGGAGTGTGAAGGCGAAGCAGAAGCTAGGTAGCTTTCTTCCTTTAGGTTCAGCGTACATCTGGCACCTGGTGACTGCCACTTGGCATGATGATAATGACTCACGGAAAGTGAACTCCGAGAGTCCAGTGACGAGAAGACACAGGTGTGGTGAGCAGGCAGCCACACACCCCAACTGGCCTTCTCTGTAAGAGAATCGAGCTGTTTCTCCCTCAGCGCGCTTGAACAAACCAAGCCAAGCCAGGAAACCTCGGGAAAGGAGTGGCTGTCACCTCCCTAAGCGGCAGAGCCTATCTCCTCTTAACCCCCCGTGACCCTCAAACCCCAGTAAACTCCTTCTTTTATCTATCGCAAATCCTTTCTATTACCTCTAAGCCAATTTTCTCTTGTACTGTATTCAATGGGAATTGGAAACAGCTGGCCACCATCTGCTGGAGATTAATTCTTCATGTACTTGGAGCCTATAATTAGGTCATTCCTCAGCCTTCTCTTCTCCAGGCAAAATAGCTTCTCTCCTTTAACCCTTCCCTGAAGGTTTTGTTTTCCAGTTGTCTATTTGTTCTTTGTGGTGTCGCCCCCATCTCTGCACTTTCCACACCCCTCCAGGCAAGGCAGGAGATCACCGTGGAGGCTCAGGGCTGTTGAAGTCACCACTGCCACTTTCTGTGAGTCTCTTTCTGAGTTTATCTTCAGAGGGACATTTATTTTTTTCAAATTTATTATTACTTAATTTATCTTATTTTTTAATTAAAATATAATACATTATTTCTCCCTCCCTCTCATGTCCCCCCATCTAAAATTCATGGCACTTTTTATATTATTGTCCTATACAATAATATAAATAGTTATACATGAATAAATAACACATCAATTCATTCCACTGAGTCCCTTTGCTATTGCTTGTGTGTATATGGTTTTCAGACTGACCACTTGGTATTGGGTAGTTGATGGAGGAAGGTCATTGGTTAATTAAATAAAGAAGCTGCTTGCCCTGATAGGTTAAAACATAGGTGGGAGGAGTAAACAGTGCAGAATGCTGGGAGGAAGAGGAAGTGAGGTCAGACTCGACAGC
>NC_022031.1:58622645-58644133 GCF_000317375.1 Microtus ochrogaster | reverse complement strand
CCTTGTGGGCTACAGCAGATTATTAGAGATGGGCTAGTCCAGGTGCGAGAGTTAGCCTAGAAGAGGCTAGATAGAAATGGCCAAGCAGTGCTTAAAAGAATACAGTGTCCATGTAATTATTTCGGGGCATAAGCTAGCCGGAGGCGGCCAGGGTGCTGGGGACGCAGCCCCACCGCTCCTATTTCAACAGGTAGTCGTTAGGGTGTTTACCCTTGGGGAAGACTATTTCTCTCTCTCTCTTTGCCATTGTTCATTGCTTGTAGCTCTTCATCTAGGTGTGGGACCCTGTGAAATGACCCCCATTCACACTGGTATGCCTGTTGATTTTATCACTGTTCGGGTCTTGCTTAGCCAGCCAGGTTGTGAAGATTTCACGGGCAGCTTCCCTATCATATAGAGAAGACACTCTCAGTAGATTTCCTTGTCCATTGGCTCTTACAGACTTTTGCCCCCTCTTTTCTGATGTTTCAGAGGATTATTTACAGAGGACACAGCAGCCTTCAACTCAGCAGGCTGCCACCATCTTGAAATGGGAAGAAAGAGGTCAGAATGTCCCATCTTGCTCTCCTCCCATGGGAAGAGCTGGAACACAGCATGGCCTTTGCTTCTTGGTGTGTGTAAGCTGCTCAGTGCTGACCCTGAGGCACAATTCTCCTATCAGTTATGGATACAGCATTAAAATAATACTTGAAAAGTGGAAAGATTTTTCTTTTGAATGTTTAATATTTAATGATATTAAATATTATTTAATGTTTAATAATGTTTAATATTTAATAATATTAAATATATATTAATTAAGCATTATAATGGGCTTCATCATGACATTTTCACATGTGTATATAAATACCTTGGTCATATTTACCCACCACTACCTTCTCTTGTTCACCTGCCATTCTCAGTGATCCCCTTCTTCCGAGCCAGTGGGACTACAGCAATGTGTCACCACGGCCAGATCATTCTTTTAAGTCCTGGAAATGTACTGATATTTTCCTATTATCAGCACTGCTAAATGCTTTGCGGGACACTTAGTTGGCTAGCAGGCTAGATGGGACAGCAGTGGCCCAGATCCCTTGCCCCTTAATGTGGAAATAAGCTATTGGCTAAGGAGCGAGTGGGAAGATGTCACCTAGAAACTCACCAGGCAAGTGTCTCCTGAGGAATAGAGCCTAAACTGAATGGTAAACAGCCATAATTTGATATTCTATTACAGCATTGCATTTGATAGTGGAAGTAAAGTGAAGGGGTAACCCCTCGTTGTGATGTCATAGCTACATAGTTGTATGGTTGTCTTGGTAACACAGCAGGGGAATTACAGTCAAGAGAAACATGAACAGATGGGCAGGGTGTCATTTCATTGATAATGTAGGGGACAATAAAATGTTTCCAGAAATGAGCAGCCTAAAAGATATGTGACATACTGAGCACAGTGGCGGAAGACGAGAACTTGAAGACCTGGTTCTCTGAATAGGTTTTAAATCTACAAAATATATTTTGACTATAGCAATAGCAGAAAGCTCGCAGAAAATCTGAGAGAGTCGAATTCTATAGACCTCACTTGCAAGCAATTCTCTAGCAAATCACACATTGCACCAAATGCTCATGGTACATGGGAAAATAGAATAAAAGCCAAAGTCTACAAACATAACTAAACTGTCCCTTGACCTCAAGGGATAGCAGGTCAGATTCGGCATCACCATGGTATTTGTGAGACGCAGAAGATAAATGCAATTTTTTGGGTTCATACATATTTGTAATTGTATTTCAAAGTTACATATGTATATTATATGTAATTATATAATATTTATAGACTAATGTATGTATGAGTCTATGTATATATTTATTTTGAGACAAGGCCTCTCTTTGCAGCTCTGGCAGGCCTAAAACTTACTATGTAGACCAGGCTAGCCTCAAATGCAGAGATCTGCTGTGGGATAGTGCTTTTGTGCACTATAAAGATTTGTCACTCATATCGGTTTAATAAGATGCTGATTGGCCAGTAGCCAGGCAGGAAGTATAGGCAGGACTACAAGACCAAGAGAATTCTGGGAAGAGGAAAAGTAGAGACACAGTCCAAGTCAGATGCAGAGGAAGCAAGATGAGAATGCCTCACTGAGTCGTAAGGCTAAACATAGGCAGGAATTATGGGTTAATTTAAGTTGTAAGAGCTAATTGATAATAAGCTTGAGCTAATAGGCTAAGAAGTTTATAATTAATGTAAGCCTCTGTGTGTTTCTTTGGGATTGAATGGCTGTGGGACTGGGCAGGACAGAAACTTCTTCCTACAGAGATCCACACCTCTGCCTCCCAAGTGCTAGAATTAAAGGCAGGTGCAACAACAATCCCCAGCTGGGCAATGTTTTAAAACAGCTCAAAATTTGAATTTTGTATTTTGACAGTAGCTATCCATTCAGTTCAACACAACTCAGTAGCCAGTGTTGGCCCAAACTTCGGAAGTCTGCCCCCAAGCAGTTTATTATAGGCATATTTAAGTGCAGAACAATTTGGTGAACATTTTCCTGGTGATAACTAGCTCAAGCTCATGAGCCTACTGAATATAAAGATGTAAGAACATCGAGACTCTTTGTAAAGTACGTGTGACAGTTTTCATAAAGATGGGCTCTATAGATTGATTGTATGTCAATATAAAGATAGGTTCAATACATTGACAAGCTCATGACGAGGGTGTCGGGGAGGATCTGGTCTCAGTGACATGGATAGCACAAAAATCCCCTGACTATCAACCACATTTTCTGTTCTGCTCTGCACCTTCTTGTAGAACAGGTTCTTCACCTGTTTGAAGGAAGAGCCCTGTGGGTTTAACATTCCTGGTTCCTCCAGTGCCAATCTGTGAGCACAGGAACTTTTGTGTCCCTCAGGATGTCTTGTTATTCCTGAGGATTCCATTAATTTCAAATAGTAGAAGTAGATTTGAGTTACTCCAAACAAAAAGAAGGCTTTATGGTGAGGTCTTTATGGTGAGGGAGGGAAATAAAAGGACCAGGGCATAAGTTACAGCCACTTGGTGCTGAGGTGTGTTTCCTGCATTACTAATTCATTTACAGGTTTTATCATGGAGGAATGCAGAACATTGTCAAGACCTTTTCTGGATTAAATGAGATGACCCTGTCATTTCTGCCCTTAAGACATTCCATGTGATAAATTGTTTGGTTTACAGACCATCATCAAGGGAAGCCAAAGCAGGAGTTCCGAGCAGAAATCACAGAGAAACTCTTCTTCCTGGTTCACATCCTCTGGCTTGCTCAGCTTCCTCCTTAGAGACCTCAGGCATACCTGCTGAGGGATGGCACCACTCACAGTGGACTAAGCTGGGCCCTCCCACATCTGCCAGCAATTAGAAAATGCCCCAGGCCCAACTGATAAAAGCAGTTACTGGGGTATGTCTAGGTTTGTGTCAAATTGGCAGTCGAAGCAGTGACGACATGGGTTTGAAATCAGTTCCATCTCACTGACACATCATCGATGGACAAATAGGTAAAAGCTGAAAGACTCTAGATGTGCTATGAAGCTAGAAATTCCTAAGGTAAGCGTGGAAACCACAAGTGCCCGAGACAAAGGAAGGAGGCAGGTGTGATAATTAATATTGATGGTCACCTTGATAGGTTCTAGAATCTCCCACAGAGCAGCCGCTGCCCATGACTGTTATGAAGCATCTAGACTAAGATAGTTGAAGATGGCTGTGGGCAGCAGTGTGCAGCGGGCTGGGAGTACTGTATGGATAAAAAGGAAAAAGCTACCTGATATTAGCATTTCTCTGTCTCTGCTTCCTGACTGTGGATGAAACTGTTCAGCTTTCTTAAGCATATGCCTCTGCTCCTTCCCCATTATGATGGACTGTATTTCCACATCAAAACAAACACATCATTCTGTAAGCTGCTTTTATCAGAGGAACAAGACAAGTAACTAATACATCAGGGAGCGGGACACACAGTGGTGAAACAGGCTAAATAAATGAAAAAGGAAAGAAAGAATAAAAATAGAGGTGGAAAAGCCAAAGATTTCCTGATACCAAAAAAAGGTCAAAGTCAGACTTAGGTAAATATAAGAAGGTGCATGAGGCCCCCAGACTTTAGCACAACTGACTCCATGATGGAAGTACCATTTGGGTTGTAAATCTCAGCATGTAGACAGCACCATCCACCCAAAAGAAAACAAAGGCCTCATTTATCAAAGTCCATAGTTCTGGCAAAGTTTCTAAGTATACTAACCTTACTTTTCAGCTTCTGTGGTTCATTTCTGGCTAAGTGTTCTTGTTAACGGATGTATGTCAACCCAGAACATGGTTTTGGGGTAAAATCTCACCCCAAGAAAGGCTAGGTCCGGCACTGAGGCCCTGGACACCCAGTGTAGTCACAGCCCCACTAATAAAGATTTTATACTGACTTTATGTGTGAGCAGTCTTCTCTGGTGAATATCCCAAAACAGAGGGACTAAGAAATAAAACACAAGAGTATCTTAAAGGAAGTCAGTAAAACATACTCAAAGTACTAGATGTAGGGATGTCATAAGAATGAAATGAAGTAGCTCTGTGGGCAAAAGATCCAAAAAGACACTAAGGAAAAAAATAAAATAAAATATGGTCTCCAAATGGGAAAAACCCAAGATTAAATAAATGAAGGAAGGGGGATAACAAATAGAAGGATGACAAAAATACAGTAAAAATTCTGCTTCATCTGTGTAAAAATGAGGCGCTCCCAGGGACTTCAGGCTGAAGAGCCCATCTGCTAACAGAACAGAGTGAGGTGAGAGCCAGCGGCTGCAGAGTGTCTGGTGTCTGCCTGAGCAGTCTCTCCAGCAGCCACTTTCCTGTTCTGTGTGCATCTGGGGCCTCAGCTGACTTCGCTTAGCTTTGGCTTCTGTGGGATGGGCTGTCTCTCAGCCTTCCAAGACTCTCCAGACCGTAGTTTCTGGGGCGTCTGTTCCAGCTGGACGTTGTCTCCCATGTGCAGGGGCAGTGTGAGAGTCCAGCGCAGCAGTGAGATCACACAGATGTGTGGGCTGCCCTTGTGCTCTTGAGGCCCCTGCTGGAGAGAGAGGCCCCTGCGGTGTCATGGTATCCTGTGTGAACCTCTAACGTTTCAAGGCCCCCCAGCAATGGGTGGCAAATCAGCAGTAAGTAGCTCCAGAATTTGATCCACCTGATGACTTCAGGCTCAGTGATGTCAAACGTCAGGCTAATTCTCAATTGCTTAGATCTATTAAGCCACAGGCCACTGAGGAGGAGGCTATCCTTCTGTATGTACTGCTCAGCTGGAGCCAACCTCCTGCTGCCCAGTTCTTGGATCCACCAGTGTCTGGTCCTCCTGGTCACCTAATGGCCACTCTGGGCTTTTCAGATTCTTGGGTGTTCCCTTATCTTTGGTCACTGGGGTAGTTCAATGGTTAGCAATAGATTCTGTTTCAAGAAGGGCACCCAGCTGCCCTCCAGGTCAGTTATGCCATGTGTCAAAATGGGATTTCTCTCCTCTGTGGATCCGTCTTACAGGGAATCTTTTTCTGGCTGCAGCCTGCAACTGAACTTCAGGCTGCTGAGGGCCTTGAGCGTGTCCTGAAGGCAGGACTGCTCAGTCATTGTCTGGCTGACCTCTTGGCGTCAGGTTTTGAGCCTCTCACCCCTATTGCTGGGGAGGGCATGGGCTGAAGTCAGTATTTGGTTTGTTTCTCTGTTTCTAGTCTTTGTTTCTGTTTGTTACTTTCCTGGCATTGTCAATACACCACATTTTTATATTAAAAATAAAGTTTTTTTTTGTGCAATATATTCTGATCACAGTTTCCCCTCCCCTCATCTCCCCCAACAACCTCCTCCAGATCCTTACCACACCACCTTCTTTCTCTCTTAAGAAAACAAACAGGCAAATGCAATAGACAAGCAAGAATAAAACAAAATCAACAAAGTGAGCAAAAAAGAGAAAGAAAAAAGAACACAAAATTGGAAACCATGATATAGAAGCTAAAGACTGGTAAGGTAAAAATTGCCCAAACAAAGCAATATGAGACAACCCCCCCCCCAAAAAAAAAACCTCAAAATTACCTTTGAGTTCCTTTTTTGTTGGCTATCTACTGCTGGGTACGGGGCCTGATCTTAAGTGTGGTTGGTTTATCCAGTGATGCTCCCTTGGAGAAGCAAAGTTTTTCTTTGTGAATGGTTGTTAATTGGAGATAGCTTCTTGGTTGGGGATGGGAGCTCATGTATACTTCTCCATCTCAGCACAAAGTCCCTGTCTGGGTTGGGTCTACGCATGCCCTTATACATGTTGACACAGCCACTGTGAGTTCACATGTGTGTCAGGCCTGTTGTGTATGAAGACAATGTTTCTCTGGTATCAATCACCCTCCCTGGCTCTACAGTCTTTCCACCTCCTCTTCCGCATAGTTCCCTAGGTCCTGAGGGGGGCGGTTGATGAAGAAGACATCCTATTTAGGACCGAGTGTCCCAAGGTCTCTTACTCTCTGCTCCTTGTCCAGTTGTGGATCTCTGTATTCTTTCCTCTCCACTTCAGGAGAAAGTTTCTCTGATGGTGGCTGAGTGAGACAATGATCTGTGAGTGTACTGAATTGTCATTCAGAGTCAATATGGCTGCGTTCTTTTAGTGTACTGGGTTTTCCCCAGGTCCATGACCTATTTTGACTCACATTCTTGGCCACCTGAGCAGTGTCAGGCATAGGCTCCATCTCACAGAGCGGACTTTAAACTCACCCCAATAGTGGTTGGTTACTAACACAATGCTCGTGCTGTTATTAGACCATGTATCACACAGGGGAGTCACTGCTGTAGATTGAAGGGTTGGTAGTAATGTTGGTATTGATCTTTCTCCTCCAGTAGCATGCAGAATACTTTCCAGAACCAGGGGAAAAGCTCTAGATAGGCATCAGCTCAACCTCTTCGTGTTCAATGAGATATGTGCTGTCTTCAGCAAAAGGACTGTCTTAGTCAGGGTTCTCTAGAGGAACAGAACTTAGGGGATTTATTAGAATGGCTTACAGTCTGTGGTCCAGCCAGTCAATGGCTGTCAACCAACAGAGGGTCCACCAACTCAGGAGTTGTTCCGTCCATGAGGCTGAGTGTATCAGCTGGTCTTCAGTATACACAATAATCCCACAGAAGCAGGCTCTCATGTGAGAGAGAGAGAGAGAGAGAGAGAGAGAGAGAGAGAGAGAGAGAGAGAGAGAGAGAGAGAGAGAGAGAGAGAGAGAGAGAGAGAGAGAGAGAGAGAAAGAGGAGCAAAGAGAGCAATCTTGCTTCTTCCATGTCGTTTATATAGGCTGGCAGAAGGTGGTGTGGCCCAGATGAAAAGTGGATCCTTCCACCTCAACAGATCTGGATCAGAAGTGCATTTTCTCATTTCAAAATCATTTGATTAAAAAAAACAAATTCCTTACAGATGTACACAGCCACTTGGCTTTTAGTGAATTACTGATGTAGTCAGGTTGACAACCAAAAATAACCACCCAAAGGGCCTTACTACCAGTTTTTGGAAAAAAACCCGATAGCCTTGGCAATTGTGGTGCACCACGCCAGTCCTCACTCTGTGCGCTACCGTTCAGTTAGGTACATGAACCGGGCAAGGGGCTGGAGGGTGAAACACACAAAGACACACAGACAGAGACACGGGTCATCCTTGAAACCAGAATGCTCCCTTTATTGTGTCCAGGGGAAGCTGATATAGGAATCCTTAACTGATAGCCACGCCCCAGCCAAACACATCAGAAACCACTCTCCTGCCATCAGGAACTTCTGAGGGTCTAGTACTCAGAGCAGCTGTAGGCTGTCTCAGAGCAGAGGAAAACAAGTTGTTTACAAGAAATTCAGGATCTGGGGGTTCACAGTTCCCAACAGGCAACAGCCTGAATTTGAGGGCTTCCATGGGGCCCCTTCAGTCAACAACTTACTTAGACGTAATCATTTCTGGGACTGGTGTTTTCACCTGGTCGCAAGAGTTCTAGCTGGGGCTTTGCCATGCCCATTATTTGGTGATTCCATACACACACACACACACACACACACACACACACACACACACACACACACACACATTGTGTATTTTGAGACAGGGTCTCTCCATGGGTGTTTTAGGGTTTCTATTCCTGTGAAGAGACACTATGACCACAGCAACTCTTATGAAGGAAAGCATTTATTTGGAGCTGGCTTACATACAGTTCTGAGGTTCAGTCTATTGTCACCATGGCAGGAAGTTTAGTGGCACACAGGCAGGCATGGTGCTGGAGAAGGAGCTGAGGGTTCTACATCTGGATCTGCAGGCTGCAGGAAGTGAGCCGGGCGTGAGCTTCTAAGACCTCAAAGCCCACCCCCTGATAACACATTTTCTCCAACAAAGCCACACCTACTCCAATAAGGCCATGCCTCCCATAGTGCCACTCTCTGTGGACCAAGTATTTAAACACGTGAATCTCTGGGGGCCATACCGATTCACACCACCACTCTGGGACCTGATGCGTGGCAGTCAGGGACCTCTAGGTTCCCACCAGCGCAGGTATTCCCAGTGTGTGCCACCACATCTGACTTTATATCTGGGTGCTGGGGATCAAACTCAGGTCCTTGGGCTTCCACAGAGGACTTTTTAACCACCAAGCCAACTCCTCAGCCTCTGAATATGTTCTTTTTCTTTCTTAAATATGACTTTTTATTTTTATTTTATGCATTGGCGTTTTGCCTGCATGTATATCCGTGTGAGGATGCCAGATGACTTGGAGTTGGATTACAGACAGTGGTGAGCTGCCAGGTGGGTGTTGGGAATTGAACCTGGGTCCTCTTCAAGTGCAGCCAGTGCTCTTAACCATGGAGCTGTCTCTCCAGTGCCATCTCTGAATACTCTCTAAAAAAGTGTTCTGTTGCTCCTTCGTGGCCATGTGTACTTCAAGCATCTTTCCAACTGTTATGAAATTCTAATTTTGAAGGTCATTTCAGAGGAACCAGAATCTTTCATATGGTCTAGTTTGACCCATCAGTTATAATATGTTTTTTTCCTCCCCGACTCTTCCAGTGGCATCAGCTGCTGTGGGTTCTTAGATGATGACCAGAACAGCATCTGAATTTTGGTGCACACAATTTTAAGTTGTTAAGAAGCGGTGACATTTTAGCAGTATTGGAGAGGACCTGCAGGAGGTGCTTAGAAAACTGGGCTCGTTGCTGGGCTCCCATGCCTGAGCTTCTCTGGAGCAGGGTAGTCTGCGACCTGATGTACTGACTGTATTTGTAACAGTTCAAACACCCCAAGTCCCTTCCTGCAGCACTGAACTGGAACCGTTTGTTCCAGCTGCCTTGGTTTCATGCTGTTTACAATGTGGGGCATTTGAGTGAGTTGGCACATGCCACTCAATATTGCTATTTCTTTAATTTATAAGATGGCATGCGGTCTCAGCGGAGTCTTAACAAGGAAGGCTGGCTCTGCCAATGCTCACATGACACAGAGGATGATGTTTGCCCTCTGGAGGATCTCCCTGGTCCCAGATCAGGCCCTCAGGCCCTCAGATTGAACATGTAAAACACTAAGTATCCATAGTGCAAACCCAGTTCTTTACGGCAGATGCCCCCAGCCACTGTGTTGAGACTGATGGAGAAATCGAAGAGAGTTAGTTTGCGATGGAAATTCTAAAAATTCTGCTGGCCGAGACGCTTGCCATTAAAGCATGGGATTTCTCTCGGCAGCTTCCCTAAAGTGGCTGGATATGGGGTCAGAGCAAAGGGAAGGAGTGTTCCTACTGCAGATAGCCTGTGTGTGTCTGGGGTCACGATAGGGTCACGACCCCAGTGTGTATCTGGGGTCAGAAAGACTCACATCCATGCCTGAGATACTGAGTCTGTGAGCTGGGCTTTCTCCTTCCATCAGATTGAGGTAGGCATTGCTCCTTTTGAAGTCTTTAATGTTACTCTGCCTGAGGTTGGCAGGGTTTTCAAATTCAGCCATATTTTTTTTTCCTGACTAACTTCTACAGTGTGCATCAGGCTTCTGGCTTCCTTAGAGCAGACACGCTCCCTTCACAGCCTTCCTGAAGCTGCTTTCCAGCCCCTTAATGGGCATTTCAGGAGCTTTGAAAACATTTAGACAATTGGCCTCCTAGTCCAGATACAGGCTCATGGGTTCAACTTGTCAAGGCCAAGATGTTCCAGGGGCTTAGGTGTGTGTGGGGGTTTGGGGGGGAGTTGTTCCTTCATGCCGGCCCTATGTGTGGTCCAGAGAAAACCAAGGATGTTATAGTTTGAACGCAAAATGACTCCCACAAGCTTGTGTGTCTGAGCATGCGTCCTGGGGAATGGTGCTGTTGGAGAAGGCTATAGAACCGTTAGGAGGAAGAGGGGTCGCAGGAGGTAGGTCGTGAGGATTTCTAGCCCAGCTCCACTTCCTGTTTGTCCTCTGGTATCCGATGACCTTCTGATGCAACACGGCAAGCCCAACTGTTCATGCCCTTCCCAACATGCTGGAAAGCGTGCCCCTGCAACTTGCCCCAATAAACCCTGTCTTTAAACCTCCCATTAGGTGTATGGCCACGGCAATGAGAAGACCAGCTCAGAAGATGATGAGCTTGTGTTGCTTTGAGCACCTCCCCATACTTTCGATTCCTAGAAGCTCCCCACTTGGGAGTTTTCGGATCCAGATTTGGCCTGCATCTTTTTCCTTGTGTTTTGCAAATCTGAGGCCTGTTCCTTCCTTGGAGGGAGTTCCCCATGGGGCCCCTGAGCAGAAGCAGAGGACCGGGACACGCCTGTGTGCTCCGCCAGCTCCTGCTGCTCCAGCTCAGCCGAGTCCCTGCTCCGGTCCAAATACAGACCTTCTGCTTTTCAGGCCACCCTGGTTGTCCCCTTGCCTGGGCCTGGCGCTGGCTCCGTGCCTGGCTCATCAGCTCTGCCAGCTGCTGTGTGATTGATGACACTCCAGAGCACATTAGCAGTTCGGTCATGTCCCGATTAAACCATAGAATCAAATATGCCTGGGGATATAATATATCTCTTAGAGGGAAACCTTAAATACTTTAAAATCAAATACTTAACTTAAGAACTCATTTCAGAATGTGTCACAATGCTTAGTATAATTATTTGGAAAAATAAAATAAGCAAATAAGAAAAGTGAAAATCATAGAAGTAAATAGCTTTTCATCATAGATATAAAAATGTAGCTTACTGTGTGTACATGTTGCCCCCAAACAATGACATTTTTTGTGATCAGAACTTGCTGTCAGGGACTTGTGAAACTCAGCAAATGCTGCAATTGGTAAAAATGATTTTCTTACACAATAGATTAAATGATAATGATGCACATGAAGTTCACAAAGGAATTGGTGAAATAACAGACTTTTAATAAAATGTATTATTGATTGTGTATAGTTGTTACGCTGTTATGAAGGAGGAGTTTCATCACTGTCATGGATGGAGATAGGAATAAGGACAAAGCCTGTGGAAAGCATCAACTTGTTTGGGCAAACATCGTCATTATATCAGCTAGATGGTTTTTACACGTGTTGGCTTGAACATCTTTTTGGTAGCACTGAGCTCAGAAATTTAACAGCATTCATTCAAATTTCATTCTATCTGAATTCCTAAAGAGAAAATGATGAAACAGAAAACTTAGGTAGAAAAAAAGTGGTTGGGCCAGAGGGAGACGGCTCAGTGGGCTCAGAGCTTGCTGTGTAAGATGGGGACTTACGGATCCCTAGCACTAGGTAGAAGCCGGATGTGGCAGTGCGTGCCTGTAACTCCAACACTTAGTACATGTGTAGAAGGTGTGCAGAGTTCCTGGCTGCCCAGTCTAGCCAAAAATGGTAACTCCATCCAGGTTTGGTGAAGAGATGCTCTCTCAGCAAACAAGAGGGAGAGAGAAGGACATAACATCAGCCTCTGTCCTCCAGAAGCATGAGCTTGGGAGGTACATGTTCCCACCACACACACACACACACACACACACACACACACACACACACACACACACAATGTGCCTGAGAGTATTTATGTGCTTTCTGTTGCTGTGATGAACACTGACCAATAGCAACCTGAGGACAAAAGGGTTTACTTCAGCTTATAGTTTACAGTCCAAAAGGAAGTCAGGGAAGGGGCTCAGGGCAGGAGCCTGCAGGAAGAAGTTTAAGCAGAAACTGTGGAGGAGTGCTGCTTACTGGCTTGCTCTTCATGGCTTGCCTAACTTGCTTCATTTGCACAACCCAGGACCACCTGTCCATGGGTGGCACTGCCCTCGGTGAGCTGGACTCTTCTACATAAAATATGAATTGATGACTTGTCTATAGGCAGTCTGATGGAGGCATTCTCTCAACTTGAGGTTCTTTCTTCCAGGATGACCCCAGTCATCAAGTTGACAAACAACAACAACAACAACAACAACAACAACAACCAAACAAAACAAAACAAAACAGAAAAAAACTAAGCAGCACAATGATAGTGCGCATGTCAGTTACTCGTTTGAAAATGCCCCATTTGATAATGCAAACACACGCAGCCTTTGTTTAGCACATGCAAGTGCACAAAGTACCTTCCAGTCTCCGACCTCCGTGCACCATAGTTTCTTGTGAAATAATCCATTCTTCATCATTTCAGACTGTTCTGTGTGGTGGCCACCCCCCCGGAGAAATGCTGTCTATATGTAATACACATGCCTTTAACAATCTAGGCAGCCCCCCTCCCCCCAGCTCTTGTGAAAAAAGCCCATTGGGGCTGCGATAGCCTGTTAACAATTACAGAGAAGGCTTCTGAAAGACTGTTTACTCTGTGCCTGAGAATCTGTGTGTGTGTGTGTGTGTGTGTGCACGTGCACGCGCGTGCGTGAGTGAGAGATAGAGAGCACATGTGCATAAGGTTCTGCTCAGGGGTCTACTCTTTCTCTTCTTTTCCTTAGAAACCGTGCTTACGCATCTCCTGACTTCTTCCTCCTCTGGGCAAGAAGAATCCCTGGCAAGGGACGAGAAAGCAGAATAAGGGACAGAAAGGGCCTTTCACCTTCCCACCTGTCTAGTGTGGCATCTCGCCATGCAGAAGCAACTAATTCTACTGCGCCATGTTAACCACCCTGCCTCACTATGGCTCCAGCTGCTCCTAGTGACTTTGGATTCTGGGCTCTGTAAGACTACTACCTTCCTTTGTTTCTGCGGCAACTAACATCTGTGCTGTTTGCCCACGTAGAACTCTGTCCTCCATGGAACTAATCCCCTGCCATTGATTCTGCCTGTTGCAAAGACCTAGGGTGGTTGGGCCATTTTCTGACTTCACGATGCTGTCTCAGTGTGTGTCATGTTACATTTAATCTTTATCACTGGCAGGAGGGATTATCACCTGCACTCTTATGTGATGATTTTGGGGGTGACCAATGATGTATCCAAGCTCACACAGTGTACTGGTAGAGGTTATGGGACACAAATCTACCGTCTTGTGTTTTTTCCACTTTCAGATGACAGGCAGTGTGTCGCTGACCAAAGTGTATCATGCTACGTCCCAGAGTCCAAAAGTGTCTACATACAGCACAGGACTCACCCCTTCCCAGAGCCAGTCGAGGGAACTGACTTCAAAGACATCAATTTGTCAAAGTGCAGACATTGGCTTCAAACTCAGCCCTGAGCCTCTTCTCCTGGATCTAGTTCTTTCAAGAAGTTAGCATGTTTGGAGCCATGATGTACAATGCTCTTTCACTATGCCTTCCCGTTTCCTGCCTCTAGAAACTTCCATTTAATTCACTTGCACGGGGCCCAGGGATGCGTCTTTTGCACAATTGTCCTTGATGCTGAGGTTCTCCAGAGCTTCCCCGTCTGCCTGTAGCATCCTTTGTGGTACTTGTTTGCCTCTTTGTATTGGACCCTGTGTTTGCATCTGTGCCCTGAGGGGTTGGATGAGATAATCGGCAGGGTCATTCCATGTTCTTGTACACACTCATTCCGTGGACAGCAGGATGCTAGGAGTCGGGCTGCTACCCTGCATCCAGAGCCCTAAGCTCTGATGAAACCCTTCTTGAGATCTGTTTCCCAGGAATTCCCATGGATTGTGGGGCCCCACAGGGGCCCTCTGACTTGAGGGTGAAGGGATGCCCTGTTTGTTGGTTTGCAGGAGTTGGCAAACTGGCATTTTTAAAAGGAAATGGACTGTGGGGTAGAGGGTTTAATTCAGGGAAATATTTGGAGAGCTCGGCATTTGCTCCGAGAGGTCGTCAAATAGGCTTTGTTCCCACACTCTCGGGAAAGATGATGCTTCATTAAAATGGCAACATGAGGTGTAGAGAAAATGGTGGAATCAGGAGCTCTGAAAAGATACATTCACTAGATCCCACTTAAAATGTAGAAAGGGGTGGAAAGAAACAAATGGACATTTTCTTGAGGCAGCTGAGCGATACAAAACACAGGCATCTTTGTCTCCTCCCTGAAGACTCCCACAATGCCGTCTCCTTTCTTGCCTTTGACTAATCTGTACTTCTGAGAGGTGTTGAGTTTCCGCCAAACTCTCTGCTTGGTTCGCATCAAAGGCTGCCCTCTCGTGAATAGCCAGCTCTCACCTAAGCCTCGCCTGCTCACTCCTGACCAGCGGACGCAGGTCAGTCCCCATAATAATTAGCTCACAGACAGAGTTTCCAGGCCGCTCCGGGGGCATCAATCACAAAAATGAATGGGAAGTCCGTGTGTGGGAACCACAGGGGGAGCCAGGCTCTGTGCACTGCTGCCCCAGCTTAGCCCCAAGCCTCGCTGCCTTTGCTCCATTTACTCTGCAGTTGGACAGAACACGCCACACAGGATACTAGATAAATTGGGAGGCTTCCTGTCCCACAGAGGGTGGGACAGGAAGTTCTGGCTAAGTTCTGAAGTGACACCGTATTTCTTCCAGGGTTTTTTTTTTTTTTTTGTTTGTTTGTTTGTTTGTTTTTTTACAAATGGGGTACAAGCGAGACCTCTACTGACTTCTCCGGTTTCCTTCTCATCTCAACAGGAAGTGTTGGAGAGAGAAGTTAAAACACTGCAAGGTGAGCACAGTCTAAGCCCATACTCCTGTGCTCTCCCTAAGGCTTACCTGCCTTGTGCTCTCGATCCTGACCCAGACTGGGGTCCTTATGTCTCTCAGGCCCCAGGTTGTGCAGTCCCGGGCGGGCCCTCTGCCTCCCGGCCCTCGCATAACTTGAATTAGCACCTGTACAGATCCGGTCTCAAGTGGTACTTCTGTCCACGGCTGTTATCTGGGATCGGCTTTGACCAGAAACTTGGAATTACCATCTAGCACCATATTGAAAGACAATGTGCAAAGATTTGCTACCAGGGGTTTCCGGGCAAGGACTCGGGGAGAACGTTTAGATTCTGGTGACCGAAGTCTTCAGTGCTGTTTGGACCTGGGCAGGATCAAGTGCAGGATCAGGTCTATGCTGCCCCCTGGTGCTCATGTGTTTTACCACATTCAATATTCTAAAATTACAATCCTTCGTGGCCATAAATCTAAAGCTACAAGAATTCAGTGCAATGAATAATAGGTCTCAATATTCTCATTGGACATAAGACTCTTTTTACAATGAGATATATCCTATTTTTTTTCTGGAAGCCAGCAAAAACTTATATGTGATGTGAGGGCACAAATAATAGATTTGATGGCTTTACGTCGTTTTGACAATGAACAGTTAAAAGTGTATTTGTTTAATATGTTTTGGATTTTTAATTAAGATTTATTTTGTCTTCCAATAAATCTTTACTGCTTACAAGGGTCAGTGGAGGAAAGAATACAATATTTGTAAGCACACATATACATATATGTATATACACATAAATATATATCTTGTGTGGTGTGTGTGTATGTGTGTATGTGGGTGTGTTTGTGTGTGCAGCTGAGCACCTCTGTGTGTGGACCTGTGGAAGCCAGAGGAGGACATCAAGGGTCCATCTCTTTCTTTACTCTCTGAAGACGCGCTCTCTCGCTGGACCCGAAACTCCCTCTTTTTGAGCTATGCAGGTGGCCAGATGCCATGGAGTGCCTTCCCCAGCAGGTACTTGGGTTACAGGTGTGTGAGATTGTGCTGGGAGACTGAAGTCCTCGTGCAATGGGGACTCTTGTCCACCGAGCCAACACCCCTCCCCCCCCCCCGCCCTGGAGTATTTTAAATTGGTATTTCATCCCATGAAAACCAAAACAGAAGCCCGAAGTTTCTGCAAGTCGATTGAAGCTTTAGGTTGAAGCCCTCGGGTTTTCTTTTTTCTTTTCTTTTTTTCTTTTTTTTTTTTTGGTTTTTCGAGACAGGGTTTCTCTGTGGCTTTGGAGCCTGTCCTGGAACTAGCTCTGTAGACCAGGCTGGTCTCGAACTCACAGAGATCTGCCTGCCTCTGCCTCCCAAGTGCTGGGATTAAAGGCGTGCGCCACCACCGCCCGGCTAGCCCTCGGGTTTTCAAGTCAGAGGTCAAATGCGAGGCAGGTAGGTCTGGGGGCAAGCCTCGGAGCTTTACTTCTGCCTTAGTGCTCCCCCAACCCCACCTTGTGGGCACACCAGGAGCATTTTGTCAGCTGTGTTCACTGCGGCAGACATTTTGCTGTCTTCTTGGAATGTGTTGTTCATGAAGCCTGAAGGCAAGAGTCAGTGTTTGCAGTAAATGAAACACAAGAATCCCAGCAGCTCTTAAGAGGATGGATTTTCCCAAGTTCCTTGGACGCATTGGCTGAGTGCCGACTGCAGCAATGGTGACGTGCATGGTGCATACACACCCTGTGTTGCTGCTGAGTCAGAGAATTCCATGGAAGATGGCTGTGCCAAGTCCTAAAGTGACGTCATCAATGGCGCCATGCTGAGCTGCCTGGGTGGGGAAGCTATAGGCAACTGGCCAAGTTGCAGAAGGCGTTTATGGAAACTTCATTCAGATGGTGACCACAGCGGACTTCTTCCAAGGAATGCTGGCTGTTCTGGGAACCAGACTTTGATTGGATGCCTGCGAGCAGCAAGTTTCCAAGGGATGTGCACACCTAGAATTGAAGACACATTTGCTTAGCTTCTTCATCTTCTCTCTACATCTGTTTACGGGCTGAGTTAGACACCCTCCATCCCCACTTCGTAGGTTGTAGTCCTGGCCTCGAGCTGCCTGAATGTGATTATATTTAGAGATAAGTTCTTTAAACTGGTAATTAAATGAAAATGAGGCTGTTACAATAGAACCTAAACCAACGTGACCAGTGTCCTCATAAGGAGGAGAAACTGGGACTCAGAAACAAGAGCAATGGGCGAAGACAGGGAGGATGCATGCACCTGAGTACCATGGAGAGAGGCCTAAAGCACTCGAATGCCACAGGCTTCTGGACTTCAGGCTTACAGCCCCCAGAATGTGGGGAAAATATATTCTGTTACTTAAGCCTTGAGTCCTCCGTTGAATTAGGGAGGCACAGCAAGATGACCTCCAACTCAGCATTAACCCTCAGCACGCGCACACCACCGAAGGCCACACTCTGCAAATAGTTAAACACTGTAGGAGATGCAAGAGTGACTTGTTTGAATGGCATCCAATACCTTTAACTAGACAAGATATGTGAGCACGGTTCCTGGAAAGAAGCCCAAGTCTGTGCCTAAGATGTGTAAACCTCCATTAGAAGCAAATGAACAAACATCTTTGCTTCTTGTTCTGTGATGTACTGTGGAAGGAATCCAAAAAGTTTGAGAAAATGTTCAAAACTAATTGGGTCTTTCTTTTGGGGGTGGTGCTGGGGATTAAGTCCGGAGCCTTAAGCATAAAAGGCCAGCCCTGTTCCAGAGCTACACCTGAAGCTTTTAACTCTGCTTCTCAACCTGGGGATTGAATGACTTTTTCACAGGGGTCGCATATCAGATATTTGCATTATGATTAATAACAGTAGCAAAATTACAGTTGTGAAGTAACAATGGAAATAATTTTATGGTTGGGGGTCACCACACCATGAGGAATCGTATTAAATGGTTGCAGCATTTAATTAGAAAAGTTAAGAACCGTTGCTCTCACTGAATCTTGTAGCCAAGTTTCAAGGAGCCAAACTATACAGTGTTATCAATTGTCACAAGAAACAATGTTTCACTTTGTTACTCCTGCTTTTCCTCTTCCCAAACACCCCATGCTTAGTTTACAGACTATGTGATTTGACACAACTCTGCAAAAAGGTTGGTGAGCAAAGAAACCTTCGCCCTGGAGACTGAGGATCCAGTTCCTCTGTGTCTTCAGGGACTATTCTCAGGAGAGGGTAAAGTAATTAAGTCAAACTCCACCTAGTACTCGATGGAACAGGCACTAATGAAGTAGTACTAGAGATTTGACACATCTCACTTATCACAGAAACGCTGGAAGAGGACACTGCAATCAAAGGACAGTTCAGTTTCCCTCCCATTCGGCTACCTGACCTTCAACAAGCTGCTTCCTGTGTTCCTTGGTCTTCTCACGTGTAAGCCCTGCTGGTCACGCAAACAGAACTTGAGAGACATCTGGCTCTGACCACAGATGCAGGAAGTGTGGGCTGCCAGGATCTCGACATCCTCAGATGAACACGAAGGACATGAAGGACATTTAAGGGGTGCAGCTGTTTACTTGGTGCTTCATGTCCCATGGAGGAGAGCAAGTCTCAGCGGCACCTCAGGCGCTATGCAGCTGGGTTTCTGGTATTGGGAGCAGTGAGACCCCAGATCCTGAATTTCTTGTAAACAACTTGTGTTCCCCTGATCTGAGTGCCTACAGCTGTTCTGAGCACGAGACCTTCAGGAGTTCCTGATGGCAGGAGAGTGGTTTCTGGTGGGTTTGGCTGGGGCGTGGCTATCTCTATATAATCTGCCTCTGAACACAATAAAGGGGGCATTCTTGGGGAATTCAAGAATGACCCGTGTCGCTGTCTCTCTGTCTGTGTGTGTCTGTGTATTTTAAGTCCAGCCCCCTTGCCCGAAGCTCGCGAACTGGGTGCCAGCACGCAGAGCGCAGACACGGGGGCGCTGTGCGCGGCATTCTGGGAGCCTTTTCTTCCAGCATGCTGCTTCTGCAGACTCTTTTGAACTAAGTCCTACCATGATGCTACATGCAATAAGTATGGCTCGTGTTCTTTTATCTCAGATATCTCAATGTGGGCTTTCTTAAAATATAATTTTTACTTATTTTTTGGCAACTTTGAAAGATTTTAATTTTATTTTATATGTATGGGCATTTTGCCTACATGTATATATGTGTATCATGTACATGCAGTGCCTGTTGAGGGCAGAAGAGGGCATCGAACCCTCCTTACAGACAGTTGTGAGCCTCCATGTGGGTGCTGGGAATTGAACCCGGGTCCTTTGGAAGAACAGCCAAATGCTCTTTACTGTTGAGCTCTCTCAGCGACTCCTTTGACACTTTCATATGTGTGTATGTTTGTACGTATACCACATCTAGCCCAAATCCCCCTTCAATATGGGCTTTTTAAAACCTAAGATACTTGCTCATAGAACCACCACAAATTTTAAAAAGCAACATTGATATATACATATCTAATTTATAGAACTTTTTCAAATTTTACCAACTGTTTTTTTTTCTTTTTTCTTTTAAATCTATTTCTCCTATAAGAAAAAAAAAATCTCCTGTCTAGGGTACCATCCAGTGTTCCCTAATTCATTTAGTTCTCTTCTATCTTTAGTTACCCCTTCCTTCTTTCCTTTTTTCTTTTCCCATTTTCCCAGAGTCTCAGTGTAGCCCAGGCTGGCCTGACATGCTCTATGTAACTTCCCTGTCCCACTCTCATAAGTGTCTACGGAATCTGCCACTTTATGTTTAATCCTGAACAGGTCCCTTAGACTCTTCGCTTTTACGGCCTATTAACTTTTAAAATCCAGATGAAATGGTTTATGGACTACCCCTCAAATTTGAAAATAGAATTGTTTTTAATTTGTGCTTTCTAGTGTGTTTACCAAAAGGGATTTTTAAAAATTGAGACAGTAACAGACCCCACATAGAAACATTCTGGGGTAAGATGATCTTCTGTGTAACATGAAAATCAAACTATATTGGTGGACATCGCGGCTGACAGTTCTGTGAAGGGCCTTGCCGAGTGAGATGACTCAAATCACGTACTTGAGTTCTGTGGGCACCAACCTTCTGTGTGGCTTTGGGGTTCTTCTGACCTGCAGTCCGAATGCATTATGGGTGCTGTCAATACATATCTCCACATTGCCTTTCCATGCTCAGGATCATCTTTGTCCGTCTTGTTTACTTTTCTATTCCTTCCACCATTTACACGTTTTGTTCTGTGTCCTTCATGTGTCCCTGGGCCTTATGTGAACTTGTTTCTACCAGGTAGCTACCCTTAGAATGTATGGAATGTGTCGTATCCTAGGAGTGTGATTCCAGCCTCTCCCTCCACCAAGGATATTGTTTGATGTCATGGAGCAGCTGGGTATAGGTGCTTAGAAGACCCCCCCTTGCCAAAATGAGTAAATAAAAGAAAGAAAGAAAAGAAACAAACAAACAAAAAGAAAAGCAAAACCAGAGGAGCAGTATGGGTGAGAGGGTGACCTTCATGCCACTGTTCTCTGGGGAACAATTTTTTGATGCATTTGGTAATTTTACTCTAATAAAATTATTTGCTCATGTTTACTTTTTGAAGTAAAAAAAAAAAAAAGAGGCACACGTGCACCAGAACTCTAGACTCTGAAACTTAGGAAGAACATATTCCACACATACTGGCACTGTGAAGGCAGGGCGATGCTAGATGCTGTTGAAGTGGCAAGGACCTTGTTACCTTCTATAAAGGTAAGCAGAAAACCCAGGACAGAAGAAAAGCTCGAATTCCAGACAGCCAGTAGAACATGATAATGCTAAAACTGTTAAAATAGAAGCGGCGGGGCTGCGTCCCCAGCACCCCGCTGCCCGCAAGGCTAGCTTTACCCGAAGTAATTACACGGACACTGTATTCTTTTAATCACTGCTTGGCCCTTTAGCTCTAGCCCTTATTGGCTAATTCTGATATCCCTATCAACCCATCTCTAATAATCTGTGAGCACCAGTCTTACCGGGAAGATTCTAGCCTATGTCCATCCTGGGTCCGAGCTTCATCGCGTGTGTCTGCCCAGGAGCGGGCAGCATGGCGTCTCTGCTCCAGACAGCAGAGCTGTCGAGTCTGAGCTCACTTCCTCTTCCTCCCAGCGTTCTGTTCTGTTTACTCCTCCCACCTATATTTTAATCTATCAGGGCAAGCAGCTTCTTTATTTAATTAACCAATGACCTTCCTCCATCATAAAACAAATCAAAATGGATCAGTTTATGTATTATGAAGCACTTTCCAATATCCATATCCACTCATATCTATCCACCCATCTATCCTCCACCCATCAGTCTGCCCATCCAGCATCTACCATCCATCCAACATCTATCCACCCACCCATCTATCCATCTATTCATCTCACTTATCCATCCATCCACCCATCCACCCACCCATCCATCCATCCATCCATCCATCCATCCATCCATCCATCCATCCACTCTTGCATCCATCCATCCATCCATCCATCCATCCATCCATCCATCCA
>NC_022031.1:58583560-58622545 GCF_000317375.1 Microtus ochrogaster | reverse complement strand
ATCCATCCATCCATCCACTCTTGCATCCATCCATCCATCCATCCATCCATCCATCCATCCATCCATCCATCCATCCACTCTTGCATCCATCCATCAACCCATTCATCCATCCACCCATCCATTATACATCTTAGACCTAGAGAACGTTGATGTTGACAGAGGGAAATCTTAGCCCACTCAGTAGGGCAAGTATCATAAAGGATAATTAGAATGCATTCTGGCAATAGTTGGGAAGGGATTATTAATGGGAAATTAGGAAGAAGAGAGGACTAAGCAAGAAACATGAGGAACAGGAACACTTACTTTGGGCCTTGCACAATGTGCAAAACTTGCTGTGTGAAAGAACAGGAGCAACCCAGACCCACAAGAAGGCCTGGATTGACATTCGTAAGGAATATGTAGGAGCGGAAGAACCTTTGATGGATTCTGACCATCTCTGTGCACATCCTGCCTGCCTGAAGTGTCTCTGAGAAGTCCATGGAAGTCGAAGGAAGTGGGAAGGGAGGAACCTGTCTCAGGGACCCCCTGAAATTATTGGGTTGTTTGTTTAAGGAGCTTCTCTGCAGGATGGATGTTTCACCTCCCGTTAGAACTTCCTGAGTTGTAACTAGCTTCCCACCAAAATGGAATGTTTCAAAGCTGAGAAAATCACTATAAAACACCAGGTATTCCAGACCTTCACACTGAGAGGCTTGGGGTGGGCCCATGTTAACCTGCCTGGCAGGGCAGAACATCTACCATGTGTGTTTCCCCATTGAGAAGTATCTGCTTGGAAGAAAGGATACTATCTCTGGATACAGGATCTGTGCGCTTTGCAGAGGATCCTTTGTCCTGTGCACTTTCCTTCAGTTCCAGGGCCAGCAATTGGACAAGGCCTGTCAAGGCAGCCTCTTATCACAAGAATTCCAGGGCCAGCAATGGACAAGGCCTGTCAAGGCAGCCTCTTATCACAAGAATACCTCCCTCCTTCCCTCACTCTTGTCCCTTCCTCCGTCCCTTCTCTCTTTCCCCCTCTTCCTTTTCTTCTATCTCTTCCTTCCACCTCAGTTCTCCCCACCATCTTACCTCTGTGTAGACGTAAGTCACAAACGATGCCACAGCAGTTTGGAATTATGATTAATAGGGTACTATTTATTAAAAGGGGAAAAAACTTATAGATCACCGTCAGCCCTCTGTACAACCAGGAAAGGAGTCTAGTCGCCAGCCGAGCAACCAGGAAAGGAGTCTAGTCGCCAGCCGAGCAACCAGGAAAGGAGTCTAGTCGCCAGCCGAGCAGGAAGTGAAGAGAGCGAGAGAAGGAAGTGGCCGCTTTTAAAGGGAGAGAGACCACGCCCCAATGGGCGGGTATTTCAGCGGCTATAGGCTGGAGGAGCGGAAGGACCTCCCGCAACACCTCTGTCTTTTCTTCTCTCCTTCCTTTTCTTCTTCTCTCCCCATCTTCTTTTTAGAGACAAGGTCTCACTATATAGCCCAAGCAGACCCAACCCTTTCAATCCTCCTGCCTCCGCCTCTGCAGCACTGAGATGACAAGTGTTTGTCGTCACACATAGCTCCAGCAGACACTTTCTTACATTAGTGTGTCTCCTCTTATCTCAGTTTCTACTTACATTATAGTCCCTTGCCGACGTTTATAGTCAGCCTTTATTGCTATAGTAGAGATGGGGATGACTGTCCCTGGCTTCGGAGAGCTGGCATTGCCAGCCGTCGTGACCAAACCCTGATCACGGAGGTGTGTTTGCGATGTCAACATTTTATCAAGCAGTTCTCTAACTATTGTGTACTTTCTAGTGCCTATAATCAAGTTTAAAAATAACCGAATATTATGAGTTATATTGTAATGTAATCTTTTCTCCTTCTTAGCTCAATCCCTGAAGGGTGACATATCCCATCATGGTTTCCACCGAGGTTCTGCCAAAGATGTAGCCCAGAGCTCAGGCGGGGACAAGGGTCACCTGTGTGTGGGAAGCCTCAGTGGGTGTGGGAATGGCCTTCCTGGATTTCCTGACTTTTGTGTATTGATGGTTTCACTCACAGACTTGCAATAACCGAGTCTCATGGACTGAATGGAACCATTGGCAACTTTCTGGCTTGTTGGTTTTAGTTTTTTTTTTTTTGAGCCAGAGCTGAAGCTGGTAAAGGAGCCAGGCATTCTCAGGCGTTCCCAGGCAAGCTTGGAGAAACACTGGGATGCCTTCTCCCACATCTCTGTCCATCTGCAGGCCAAGTGTGCACCGGTCACAGGCAAAGTCTGAATGGATCTTTGTGATGGGCGAAAGGACCCGTGCAGTGGCGGTGACATCTGCAGGGCTAGGTCCGTCCCTGTCTGCAGCAGAATGTGTGTGGGTATCCTTTATGTGAGCAAGCCACCCGGGATAGAATGGGCCTTTTGACATCTGCGGAGACCCGGCGTGCCTTACAATGAGAGGCTTGTTGGTCAGAGGGGGCTATGCAATGAACTGAGGGTCTGAGGCCAGCACTGGCCATCTGCACAGACACCCAAGAGCAGCTCCTTTCGGTAAGCAGCTACATGGAGGCCACTGCCTTCAGAGAAAGCCACTGTGTTCAGAAGCGCATGCCCAAAGCTGTGGACTTTAGTGTGCTTATTTTGTGTATGTTTGATTAAAATCATAACCAGAGGTTAGATAGCATTATATAATTAGTTCATAAACCCGAAGAAGTGTCTCACCTGACTCCAGGGTCAATGATACGTTTGCATCCATCCACAGGGCATCAACGTTCTATCAAGGACATAGAAGTAGTCTGTAGAAACAAAACCCATTGAAGTCCTTAATAGTCGACTTGGGAAGGCAGGTGCTCCTGATTGACAGCCCTTGGCAAGGGGACCCTGTGAGTCTCAGGAAGGACAATGGTTGTTGAGCAAGGTTGAGCTGCAGATGGGAGGTGGGGCGGATAGTTAACGGTGTCCTCTGGCCCCCAGGACTGGGAAAGGACAAGCCATTTTTGTTTGACTTTTCCTGGCAGGCTCGAGATACCCAGCCGGAATGCAGGTGGCACAGTTGTGACTCCTGGCATAGTCTTCGAAGCTTCAATGACAACCTCCACCGGTGCCAGGCACCAGCTGAGTGTCACTGTGCACTTCCCAGGCGTAAGCGAGGCAAGCGAGGCTTCCAGAGCAGCTCCTCCTCTATTAGTGATGCTGGAAAGAGATTGCTCGCATCTACCTGGCTGCTGGATTCTAACAGCTGTGCCTTGGAGGGGAATTTGGAGGGAGCTTGCTTTCAAAGTGCCTTTCAGAAGGTGTCACCTTCAATGGGAGTTTCTCTTCCGTTCCAGGGTGATAACCCGTGCTCAGAAACTCAATCATGCGAGAGAGAATTTAGTTTGTATTTTGATACATACAGCCTGTTTCAGCAAATGTGACTTTACACCACCTCCCTCAGCCCCACTTTTATTGGCAATTGCCCTAATGGAAGTTTTATGTCCAACGTTGAGTATCTTGGAAAAAGTCCTGGGTCCTGCACAGATAGCGCTGCTTAGCCAAATGCTAGAGACTCGAAGTTGGCCGGGAGACCCCGAGGGTCCCTTTTGTTGTGAGTCCAGAATCGATCAGTCTCAACTTCTGAAGTGAAGTGATAATGACTACCATGGACAGGGAGGGGGTTTTCTGCATTCCATGCCCTGTGCTGGGATCTAAGCTTCACACTTCCAAATGCAAACAACATCGCCACCTGCATATTATTCCTGTTTTACAAATGAACAAGTTGGGGTTTAGGGAAGTTTGAAACTTGTCCAATGGCACAAATTTCAAATTTAGCTGTTGGCCCCGGGAGATTCATTAAAGACCATTATGAGCCTGGTCTGGAAATGCACATTTTTTTTTTTTTTATTAAGAAAGAAAAAAAAAATTTTCCGCCTCCTCCCAGCCTCCCACTCCTCCCACTCTCCCCCCTCCCAACCTCCCCCCTCCTAACCTGCCCCCCCCCCTCTCTCCCTCCCTCTCAAGTCTGAAGAGCAGTCAGGGTTCCCTGCCCTGTGGAAAGTCCGAAGTCCTCCCCCCTCCATCCTGGTCTAGGAAGGTGAACATCCAAACTGGCTAGGCCCCCACAAAGCCAGAACAAGAAGTAGGATCAAAACCCAGTGCCATTGTCCTTGGCTTCTCAGCAGCCCTCATTGTCCGCCATATTCAGAGAGTCCGGGTTTATCCCCTGCTTTTTGAGTCACAATCCAGCTGGCATTGGTGAGCTCCCAATAGATCAGCCCCACTGTCTCCGTGGGTGGTTGCACCCCTCTTGGTCCTGACTTCCTTGCTCATCTTCTCCCTCCTTCTGTTCCTCATTGGGACTTTGGGAGCTCAGTCCAGTGATCCAGTGTGGGTCCACCGCCAGATGAAGGTTCTATGGTGATATGCAAAATATTCATCAGTAAGGCTATAGGATAGGATCATTTCAGGTTCCCTATCTTCAGCTGCCCCAGGAACTAACTGGGGACCTCTCCTTAGGCACCTGGAAGCCCCTCTAGGTCCAAGTCTCTACCCAACCCTACGATGGCTCCCTTAATTAAGATATGTGCTTCCCTGCTCCCCTATCCTACCTTCCTGTATCCCAATCATCCCGTTGCCCCAAGTTCTCCCCATCCAACCCTTCTCACTTTTTTCTCCCCATCTCCCCTGACTTTAAAATGCTAATTAACCCAATTAAAAGATAGGGCACTGATCTGAACAGAGAATTCTCAACAGAAGAAGTTCAAATGGCCAAAAGACACTTAAGATCATGCTCAACCTCCTTAGCGATCAGGGAAATGCAAATCAAAACAACTTTGAGATATCATCTTACACCTGTCAGAATGGCTAAAATCAAAAATACCAATGATAGCCTCTGCTGGAGAGGTTGTGGAGGAAGGGGTTCCCTCATCCATTGCTGGTGGGAATGCAAACTTGTGCAACCACTTTGGAAAGCAGTGTTTCGGTTTCTCAGGAAATTCGGGATCAACCTACCCCTGGACCCAGCAATACCACTCTTGGGAGTATACCCAAGAGATGCCCGATCATATGACAGGGGCATTTGTTCAACTATGTTCATAGCAGCATTATTTGTAATAGCCAGAACCTGGAAACAACCTAGATGTCCTTCAATGGAAGAATGGATGAAGAAAGTGTGGAATATATACACATTAGAGTACTACTCAGCAGTAAAAAACAATGACTTCTCAAATTTTGCATGCAAATGGATGGAAATAGAAAATACTATCCTGAGTGAGGTAACACAGACCCAAAAAGATGAAGTGGGATGTACTCACTCATAATTGGTTTCTAGCCCAAATAAAGGTCAGTGAGTCTTTATTTTGATATCCTAAAGAAGCTAAATAAGAAGGTGAGCCCAAAGAAAAACATATAGCTATCCTCCTGGGTAGGGGAAGTAGACAAGATTGCCAGGCAAAAAATCGGAAATGCACATTTGAATCAGAATAAAATTTAGACACCTCGTGGTTATCGCCTCCCCTCTTTTTAGGTTAGTCTGTAATTTCCGGCCTCCAAGGTATCCCATTATTATTATTATTATTTTTTTTGTCCACAAAACCTTCACCTACCATCAGAGATGTCCCACCATTGAATATCTGTCTGCTTTCTGCTAACCAATAGACCAGGGGTCAACGGCATCTGGTAATACAAATGTATTTGAAGAGATAATGCATTAATTGTCACCCACTACCTTGACTGTGGGAATTAGCATGGATTAGCAAATATTCCGAAGGAGTAGAGTCCAGCTTCCTGGGTCCTGATTTTGCTGAGAATGGGAGGGTAGGTCTGTACTGTGGGCTCCTGAGGAAGTCTTTCTCAGTGACTCCATACAGGTCCTGTTCAATTGACTCACCTGCCCCACTTCTAACACAATGACCCCCTTGAGTCAAAGCGTGGGGTTAATTAGGATACTTAAAATTCTGTATGGAGAACGCATGCAATCATAACACTATAATTTATTTTTAAAATGTGGTCTGAGCAGTGGAGTTTCATGTAGGTGATAGGTGAGTAATATATATTTACCCCCAAAAGTAAGTATACATACATACTTCCTCTGTGTGTGTATAAAGGCACTCATGCAGTTGGATCTCAAGGGGGTCTTACTCTCCATCCAGTCTATGCTTGAGCATGCAATAATAAAGGCGTATGTGTTTCTGGCTTCCCTCTGCTGGCTGAGGCTGTGTGCTGCTCTGAGTAATTCTAGCTGTACGTGCTTCGAGACCTCAGAGGTCGTTTTGCTCTTCAGATATGCCCTAGACATTTTATTTGAATAAGGTGAAACACCCTTGTCAGAAAGGAGACTTCAGCAATGACTAAAGTAATAAAGCCATGCGAAGTCTTACAGGAGCCGCCCGACACTCGAGCTGAGAAGCACAATAAAAGTAATTCATGTATTTCAGGCTATTTCAGCTTCAAAAATTCTGGTATGTAAAGTGTACACCAGGTATCTCAGGGAAGTGTGCTTCAGTTAGCCATTTGACGCCCATTGCAAAGATGAATACCAACGGCAGATTTCATCCATGAAGCTAACATTTACTTAATTTTTTTCTATATGAAAACTTATAAAAGCTCACATTGTGTTAAAAAGTACATTGGAGTTCACTGGGATGCTTCCTAGTGACACTGCCACCTGCTGGTCACCCAGAACACAAGGTTGTGTGAGCTCAGCTGGAGGCTGTCCTCATTGCTTCTTGCAATGCTAACCCCACCCTTCTCCAAAGTGCTGCAGTTAAATGTTGATAACCTGGGCCCTTTCTGCAAGGACATCACCGAGGCCTTACAAATCATGCAAGAACAAACAAAGTACGCCAAATCCAGGGTGTGTCTCTCCCACTGGTCCTCTACTATTTGAAAGATGTCACAAAAACTTCAAATAGATGTGCAAAAAGGTAAAGTCTATTCCACCTTTAAGACCTATGAACTATGGTGATTGATGATTATATATATATATATATATATACACACACACATATACATATATACATACATATTTGTGGGTTTTGTTTTTTTTTTTTTGAGACAGGGTTTCTCTGTGTAGTCTTGGCTTTTCTGGAACTCTC
Organism: Microtus ochrogaster; assembly: GCF_000317375.1. NCBI lineage: Eukaryota > Metazoa > Chordata > Mammalia > Rodentia > Cricetidae > Microtus > Microtus ochrogaster. The sequence goes on along the minus strand of NC_022031.1, from coordinate 58,615,507 downwards.
GCTGCAGACCAGACTCACAGAGATCCGCCTGCCTCTACCTCCCAAGTGCTGGTATTAAAGGTGTGCACCACAACTGCTCAGCACATTTTGTTTTTCTTTTCATCAGGCAAGAGAAGCATTTCTTGCATGCCACGAGTTACTCTGAACCCATTCTCAGGAAGGGAAGTGTTTAAGTAGGGTACAGAAAGAGATGGAGGAAAAGCAGCTTGCCTGGGGCTGGCATTGTGCAGCACTGGTGTCTCGTATGTACCTTTTGCATCTGTGGATCTAACCAGCAGCAAACTAAAGTATTTTAAAGATTACACCTGTGGTAACAAGGTAGCTGCTCTCTTCTTGGTCTTATTCCTTAAATAATGGACAGCTGTTTACATAACGCTCGCACTTACATTGTACTAATAGTAGGTTTTGAGTCCTCTAGAGGTGATTTAAAGTGCACAGGAGAGTCTGCTTGGATTACACGCAATTATTATTATTATTATTATTATTATTATTATTATTATTATTATTATTTTGGTTTTTTCGAGACAGGGTTTCTCTGTAGCTTTGGAGCCTGTCCTGGAACTAGCTCTGTAGACCAGGCAGGTCTCGAACTCACAGAGATCCGCCTGCCTCTGCCTCCCGAGTGCTGGGATTAAAGGCGTGCGCCGCCACCGCCCGGCACACGCAAATATTATTACATATAAATAAGGGACTTGATTATCTGAAGATTTTGTTGCCCATGTGACCACACATTCCCCTGCTCCTTACCCCTCCCACCCTCTGAACTGGAGGTTGAAATTAGGTCCTTGATGTTCACCTTGCTAAACCTGGATGGAGGTGGGCGGTCCTTGGACTTACCACAGGTCAGGGAGCCCTGATTGCTCTTCAAGCTGATGAGGGAGAGGGACTTGATCGGGGGAGGGGGAGGGAAATGGGAGGTGGTGGCGGGAAGGAGGCAGAAATCCTTAATAAATAAATAAATTTAAAAAAATTAAAAAAAAGAAATTAGGTCCTTCTGTATGCTAGGTCCCTGACCTTTGGCTATTTCTTGCCTGCGACATAAACTGCCCATGTTGGCTTTGAATTGGCCATGTAGCCCTTGAGTTTGCAATTCTGCCTTAGAGTGAGGAGACCGGGAAGGAGATGGGGTTATAGATCTGTACCCTGTGACCTCTGTGTCCCTGCTGATGGTACTGTTGTGGAGTTTAGGGCACACCCAGGATAGCTAAGGAGTTAGTTGGCTTTCTGTTACTATGGTAAATACCAGAAACAATCAATTTATGAGAAGAAAAGCATTGTTTTGGTTTCTAATGAGGCATCACAGAGAGAGTGCACATAAGAGCTACTACACCTTATGACCAGGAAGTGACAGACGACGTAAAGGAGAGAACGAGAGTCCACAGTGTCCTTCCAAGGCCTTCCCCAGTGAACTGGAGACCTTCCATGAGGTCCTACCTTTTAAAAGGTTCCGTCTCCCCCAATAGCACCATGCTGAGGACCACTCCCGGATCAGACTGCAATAATCCCTGAAGACAGCATATCAGTTCTTGCAGCCTCCCAAACAAGGGCACAACCAAAGACATTCAGGGTTGGAATATGGATATTTTTTGGAAATGCTTGTAAATGCATGTTAGAAATGCTTCAGTTACCTGTTGAAAAAAAAGTGCTGAGTGGTGGTGGTGCACGCCTTTAATCCCAGTACTCGGGTTGCAGAGGCAGGCGAATCTGTGTGCTCAAGGCCAGTCAATCTACCTCTTGGAAAACAAGAAGGGTCTTTTGGTTCTTCTCAATTTGGAGTTCGAAGGCCTCTCTGAAAAGGGGACGGGACTGTAGGAGGTGAAGATGGCATCTCTAGACTGTGGGAGTAGGGTGTCCCAGGAATCAAGACAGACATTCTTGCTGCATTTTGTAGGGACGAAAAGGTCAGTTTGGGGATGGCATTGTCAATCCAGGTAATGACAGATTTCTCCTACAAACACTGCAGAGAAGCCAGCCAACTGTTACAAGTTCAAAAGTGACACCACATGCCAATGAGAGAATGGATGGCAAAGATAAGGGGACCTGTTCAGACGTGATACTAGCACGGGTGTGGATGGTAGCATGTACTGCGGTGGCTGCCACAGCAACGAGGAGAAATGGTAGACTTATGGGTACATCTTTAAGATGTGGCTGGGAGCACTTGCCTGTGGGCCAGAGGTGGGTGGGAGGGAAAGAGTAAACACAAATGTTGGTTTGAGTTACTGGAAAAACTCGAGTTGTCCCGTTTGGAAATAGGGTGGCAGCAGCTCATCTTTGGCTGACTTAGCTGCGTGGAGTCCCTAGGTCACCTAGATTCAGGTCCTGGGGGGGTCCCCTGGGTGTGTTGATTTCACATGACTCAGTGATGTCACCAAAAGAGAACTGGGCTTTGCGTCGCTCCAGTGCTTGGGGATCCAGCTGCAGGGTGGGAGCAGGGGAAGGCAGGAAGCCCAGGGAGCAGAAGGCACAAGGAGAACGCTGGGGATGCTGTTCCCTCCTCTACTTCCTTCCACTCCCAGTGTGGTTACTTCCTCCTATCAGGCACTTCCTGTCAGCTTCCTCCCCTCTTCTCCTTCTCCTCCCTTTCTTCATCTCTCTTTGGGGGTTGAGCCTTGCATTCAGTTTGTGTTACTGACAGTTGGATCTCACCAGTCCAGCCTCATCCGCTGTGAGGGCACTGGTCGCTCTAGTTGTTCGTACCAGGGTTGTTTCCTCTAAGAGGAGGGTCTGTGAGCAGACGGCAGAGGAGCAAAGCTGAGCTTAGTTTGTGGGATGAGTGAGCTTGGAAGAAGATGCAAGCAAGATGGCTGCTATATTCCAGCCCCTAGACAGGGAAGGGGCACTCTGTGGCAATGAAGCTGGGTGATGTATATTCGTCTAATTCACTTGTCCTAATGAGGTGGGTGGCATGTAGATTCACAAGCAAGAGCAGAGGGCTTGGCTGGCTAGTTAGAGGCCTGCAAGAAAAAATCTGGGACCACCAGGGGGCAAGCAGGTACGGCAGAGTACCGCTAGGCATGACGGTCTTTGCTGTTTTCTTAGTAGTTACCTGGAAGCCATTCATGGTGTGTGAAACACAGAAGGAGGAGCCAGCCAGCTCCACCACTGGCTATGCCAGAGCTGGACACTACTTCTGCAGATGGAACCGCTGTGTGCGGCATTAAGGTGTGTATGGGTCGCCCATCTAGGGTACAGAGCTGTGAATTTGCACTCGAGGCCAGCACTGAGCAAGGAGGCTGTTCCGCGGCTTCAGGAGGCTTTCTGAAGCACATGGGTCCTACTAAAGCCACGCCATTGTTCTGAAGCTTTTACTGGATGCTGGATACTCTGCCCTTCCTGGAATCACTAATCTCTTGAGTAGACACATTTTCATGCGGCCTTACCTAGAAACCCGACCTAAGACAGGCATAAAGAGGCATGATAGGAAAAAGAAAAACTACAAAATCTTCCTACGTAAAGTCACTGCTGCGTCAACCTCCGGTCACTGTTCTCAGAGTCCAGCTGCCTCAAGACACCGCCTCTCCGTTTTAATCCTAGTAACATCGAAAAATTTCCACCAGGGGGCGAACTTGTCTCAAGTTTGCTGCTCAATTTGGGATGCCTCTGGAGACAAGGGAGTTGGTTTATTTATTTATTTAACCATTCCTGAAATGAAAGGATGGGTTTGAGCCAACGAGGTGCATTTATGGTACTTGTTAGTGGCCTACAGCACAGACCTAAAAATGTTCTTTAGAATTACATTCTTCTGAAACTTTAAGGATAAAGAGGGAGTGTGTGGCGGGGATGGGAGGGTGGGGAGTGGGGGGTGGGGTGGGAACCATCCCACATAACCACTCCTGCCAAACGCTGCCTCTTGGTCAGTTTGCTATGATTAATTCTAAGCTCTCTTAAAATTTCAAGACTGCGTTTTCTTCTTTAATTCCTGGAGGCATTGATTACAAGGTAACTACAGACTAAGGAAATAATTTCATCTATTAAGGGCTTTATCCACTGATGGATTCTTCTACAGGTTCAGTTTCAAACACTAGGTAAAGGATTTCTTTTCATATGCACAGCTAATCTTGCTGATTATTGAGAGGGTTTTATATAGGTCATAGGATGTAGGTTAATAGAATTTACTATATTGAGAGCTCCTGGTTGCAGCACTGAATGTAGGAACGTGGCCCCAATTCGGCAGCCAGCCAGCTCCACTTTGGAAATGTTGTACCAGGGATACCTGTGGGCTTGTGGGTCACAAGTCTCTGTCCTCATTTCTGGCCCTGGTGCCCAGTGCGTGAGCAGCCTGTGTTGAGAACCCCATGCTCAGCTCAAATGAGAGTTAGTTAAAACAGTCTAGACCTGGTCTCCAGAGTTTGAGAGCAGAGGTGGGCACTTTACAGCTGTTGGGTGGATCCCTGTGCTGCAGCCATTAAGGTGTCCAGGCTGAGGAGTTTTCACACACACACACACACACACACACACACACACACACACACACACACCCCTGCAGCCCTTTGTGCAAAATACTAATTTTGAATCATAATAAAGCGAAATAATCTTCCCCTTGCCACAAATTCCATTCAATAGTTGACTTGTCTCCCCCTCTCAAATCATACTAAGTTATTAGCATTTTTTTGGTTTTGCCTATTAAAATTTGTGGGAATTATTTTTTTTTTTGCTTGCTATGTAAGCTCTTACACGGTATACTTTATTTGACCTCTCGACCTACAAAGCCTAAAATAGTGCATGTGGTCTCCATAGAAAGTTCTATGGGTCAGCTATCGAGGGATTAGATTTTTTTTCACTTTCTGGAACTTCTTGTGAATTAGTGCACGCAATGTGGGGAGGTTTGCTTTGACTTGAGAGTTGACTGTCTAAGGCCATGCCACCTTGGACAATTCTGATCTCACTTGGAAGGTGACAGTGACCACCCCAACATTAAGAACCACACAGATAAGGGTCTGTGCCTTGTAGTGAATGTGTACTAGGGAGAGCTGGAGGAACAGGGGGCCAGCATATCGGCAATGATGAGAGCATCGCCATGATGGATTAAAGAGCCAATGGCTCCCTTGCCCCCCAGGGCTCGAGTACCATTTGGCCTGTGTTTCAAATGTGGTAAAACTGGTCACTGGGCCTGAACATGCCCTAATCTTCATCTTGGTCCTGCGAGACCTTGTCCAAGATGCCATAGGGAAGGACATTGGGCTGTCGATTGTCCTCATGCTCATCGTGACATGGAGACATCAAACTCAGAAAATTCCCAAGTTGATCTTCTAGGTCTGGCTTCACCTTGACTGGGTAAAACTTTTGCCTCTGGCTCTTCTTAGGCTTAGGGCTTTCCCCATTCCATCTCGCCCTTTGAACTCATGTATGGGCAGCGGGTTTTAACTCCCGGCCTCTCACCTAAAACCTCCCCCTTCCTGATCACCTGCTTACTCCGCTGTTATCCCATCCTTGCTTCCTATTATGGGATTTTGCCAACTACTCATTACCTCAACCATGTGCCAATCCATGCCCACTGCCAATTAAAATAGGGAATCAGGTACTATTCCCCCCCCCTCACCCCTTTCCCCTAAATGGCAGGGCCCTTTAAGGTAATTCTTGTAACTCCCACAGCTTCCAAGCTTGAGGGACTTCCTCATTGGATTCACCTGTTCCACCTTAAACCTATTACTCTTCCAGCTTAAGATACCCCCTCGTATCCAGTAACTCAAACAGGGCCCTGTTCCCTTAAGTTCCAGAGGGCACCAAGATCAGCCACTCTTTCTCCAGTTCCAGAAAAATAAAAGTTTCATCACCGTACTCAACTCTCGTGTGCCCAAAACTCCATATACTCTCCCTCTTTCTCTTCTTTGCTTTACTAACTTCTCTAGATCTCCAATGCTTAAATTTCCCAGTTAACCACTCAGCTGTTATGACAGGGACCATCATTAAACATAGAGCTGGAGGTACAAGGATTGCCAAAAGCCCAGGTGATAAGAAACAATAACGAGTTTGGGGACATCCACAGCCCCAGACTCCAGAAACTCACAAAACAGACTTTAACATACCAGGTTTTGTCACTGACTGCAGCAGTGTCTCCTGGATGTTAAGGTGATACCATGATGCCTTAAGATTTGCTCCAGGTAAAACATTGAGGGTCTAATAATTCCCCTTTCTAATAATTCCCCCTTCTTTTCCTCCCTCCTCCCTACTGTCTTCTATTCCAATACTATATCATCATAATCATAAGCTTTTAATATGTCTAAAATTTATTTCTTTTCAAACATTTTTCTATAAGCTCCAGGGAGCCAATTGGACCTATCTAAATGAACCAGACTCGCCCAAAATAAGTATCATTCCCTTATCATTCCTGGTCTCTGGAACCCCTGGGAAATTCCTTTCTCCACCCTGAACCCCTTCCAAACTCTCTATCTTTCATCTTAGGACTCTCTTCTTCCCTTAATCACCAGGATCTAAAATTTTTTCCAGATATAATTTTCTGCCTTTCCAGCATCTTGCAAGGTCCAAGCTGTCAGACAGCCAGTTCCACAGAGCCCGGAAAAAACACAAAAATAATCAGTCACCCCAGGACATGGTCGAGCATCTCAACTCTCTTATGCCCACAAAATCAGCAGGAAGCAGTCACGAGAGACCTTACAATGCCCCATTTTTACCCATTAAAGACCCCCAAACTCCCCAAATTTTTATAATAAACAAACGGGTGAAATGTTATGATTAGCCACAATATGGCTGACCCTTTCAGGTTCCAGGGCCGCGCATGTGTGGACAAGCCCTCAGGCATGAGCCACTTGTGGCGTGGTTGCATCACCTTTGTACGATGCAGCTGCGTGAACCCTTGAGCGCATGCGTGAGCTCTGTCATCTGCATATGACATAACCATGTCATCCCCTTGTGCACATGCGCTAGGCAGCCCTTAAAAGCTGGACCCGCCATCTTCAGCTGGCTCTCTCTTTCTGCACACTGACCTTCACCAGGCCTGCACGCCCCCAATAAACTCTTAAGTGGGTTTGTTGTATGTTTCATGTTTCCTTCTCACCTGCACCAGGTAATTTCAGTAGGAAAGTTCACAAGATGGTAGACTTACTGTGTCTTAGGAAGTTGACTTTGGTGGGCATTAAACCCTCTGAGGAGTGCCAAGGTGTGACTCCATAAAAGGCATGTTTAATGGTTCATCTCCATTCAGCAAGAGTTTCTTTGGGGGCACACCCAGGTGAGGGAGGGTCAATGTCTCCAAATACACTCCTTAATTCTGGAGCTGGCTCAGCTACATTTTTAGGAAGGGCTGGGAAGAACCAGGACAGAAGTGGGGCTGTCCACCGGAATCCAAGCCAGTGACCTGAAAGTGCTGACTCACGAGGTTGTATTGTTCTTTCCAAAGGGTTTTATAAGAAGGAGAAGTCCCACACTTTCTTCTTGAACTGAGCTGTTTATGTTGGTGTGAATTTATGCTAATGTGTCCTAGGGCTTAGCTGAGCAGTTTGGATATAACAACACCGACTGTTCTGATTGAAGAAACTCTCAGGAGACTGGAGAGACAAAGTGCTTGCAGAGGGGCGCAGCCCTATAGGGGGGCCAATGCTCTAATCCGAGTTCTCCACAAAGTCTGTCCTAATCCTCTTGTACCCTGCTGTGAGTGGCAGCCCAAGGAAGGGCAACAGGAGCAAACGCTGCAGGATGCAGATTTAATTCAATCGAGCAAACATTTATCAAGCCCCTCGGGTGTGCTGGACACTGGGCAGCGATCTGAGGAGGCAGATATGGTCCCAGAGCTCAAGGAAGTCAGGATGTACAGGCAGCAAAGCAAGCCACATAGTCAAACAGAAGGGGGGAAGCAAGAAGACTGAAGAGATGGCATCGGGTGCCTGAGTGGCAAGAGGAGCCTGACAGGGAGAGACGGGCAGATGGCATCCCTGGCAGAGCAAAGGACACTAGCAAGTAAAGGAGTCACCCAAGTACTGGGAAGAAAGTTGAAGAGACTTTGTTGGGAAGAGATGGGAGGGAAAGGGCACAGTTGTTGATTCATTCAACAAACATTAAATGTTGGAGATAGAGCCGTAACAATAAATAGACCCACTCCTGCCTAGGTAGAACTGTCAGGGTAAAGGTTAGGTTAAGACAGCCCCCCCAAAACAAGAGCAACGACCCTCCCAAAACAACAACAATAACAACAAAACCCGCACGCCAAGCAATGATACAGAACGTGCTTCATTTTGCTGAGACAGCCACAGCAAAGTATCACAAGTCGGTGGAGTATAGGACATCATTTACTGCCCTACATTTCTGGACTCTGGAAGTTCAAGGTCAAGGCATGGGCAGGTTGATTCCTCCCAAACACAGCGAGGGGGGGGGCTACTCTGTGCCATTCTCCCAACAGCTGACACTTTCCTCGTAACTTTTGGGATTCCTCGGCTTGTGGAAGTCGCGCCTTGGTTTTTACCTTTGTCTCCACATGGTGTTCACACACAAAATGGGTGTCTCTTGTCATCCATAGTTTTCATTCTAGTCACGCTGGATTAAGACCAATTTTAAATCTTTATCTTGGCAAAGATGCTCTTTCTAAATAAGGTCCCTTTCATGGGTACTGGAGATGAAATCTCCCATATCTTTCGGAGGAATATAATTACAATCTGCATGTGAGAGTATAATAATACTTTGGGGAGAAACCCAGTCCAATGGTTTGTAGCCTGCACAGTGGTCCAGGGCATGTATCTCTACCGAGGTGACATCAGCACAGACCCTGGATGAGGAGGCTCACAGATGTCTGGGTAATCTAGTTAGTGGTAGGAGCCAAACGCTAGGATTGGGAGTGAGTGCTTGCCTTAGGGAGTACAGAGACAAATGAGGCTAGAGAGGAATCAGGAAAGACAGTGAGAGGAATTTTGCTCAGTGACTGTGGGCTTCTGAAGCGTGCAGGGCTTCCTGCCATCAGGGAGTCTTCATGGAACAAATGAAGGGAAGCCTGAGATGATTTAACTTGGATTTAAGTGGTTTTGCCTGTTGCTAGGAGAGTTGCTTAGGGTGATGGTTGAGAGACCGATAGGAAATAATCATGAGAATCCTGGTAGGGTTGCTTGAACAGGAGTATTGAATAGAGGTAGTAAGAAATGTGAGCTTCCTGTGTCATGAGCATATAGTCATGACATTGGAACCTGAGGCTAGGCTCTTGCCTTAGGATGAAGCTCATGCTAACTTGGGCCGTTTTGTCTTCTGAACAAAGACAATCCTCTCTTTGGTGAGTTCCTAGGCTTCCATACGTGACAGAATACAGCAAGAGCAGCCGTCTGTGGAACACAGTCTGTGCTCTGCGATGGTGTTCTATTGCTCTAGTTTGAAGATAGCCTTTCAGGGTTGGAAGGTTACATTCTGTGAGCTTCTAACCTCTTCAAAAAATGGAGACAAGATGCACAATTGAGGAAGTTGTTGTGATCCAGAATTCTATTTTTGCATAGTTTGGGTATGGTAACTATCAAGATAATTCAGAATGGTCACTTGCGCTAGGAGGCAGCAGCTTTGCAATCCTTGTACCACAGGGCCATTTCCACAAGGAAGTCAGATAAAGACACATCAGCATCACTGTGGCGCCTCTTGACCTTTGCCTGACTTGTGGGGCAAAGGTCTCAGTTATATCTCAGCCCCATGTAATAGCCCAAGTTCCTTTCTCTTGTGGGGTACTAGGATAATCCTGTACCTCTAATTTTTGTTTATTTCCATCTAAAGTCTTTTGAAAGGCAGTTCCAGAATGCTACCCCTAAAATGTGAAGCTGTGCTAGACATGACCTTTTTTTTTTTTTGTTGTTGTTGTTGTTGTTTTGTTTTTCGAGACAGGGTTTCTCTGTAGCTTTGGAACTCCCTTGGTAGACCAGGCTGGCCTTGAACTCACAGAGATCCGCCTGCTTCTGCCTCCCGAGTGCTGGGATTACAGGCGTGCGCCACCACCGCCCGGCTAGACATGACCTTTGATCTCTCCTGAAATCCTGTGACTAGCTCATCTTGTTCTAGCCAGTGCTTCTCATCCAGGCCCCAGACCTGCCCTTCCAGCCACCCTTCCCATCTCTCTATTCCAGACTTTATACCTCATCTTCATGGCTCAGTCTTTCCTGTAACCAGAACCTTCTCTACCACGAGAAAAACTTTGGTTGAGGACAGATATCATCTAACACTTGCATTTCTATTTATGATTTCCCATCTTGTGGAATAGGAAAAAAACCATATATTTCTGAGCCAGAAGACTGGGTTAGACCCCTGGTGTTAACAGCAGCCCCTGGAGTGGCTTTGGCCAGTGACTAGACCTCCTTTCTCTCTTCACCTGTGTGATGCAGGTAACAACATTTACCTTGCAGGAGTGTCAGAAGGCAGAGACCATGCTGTTAAATCAACTGCTCAGCCCCAGATTTCTAAGGGCGGCAATTATTATTATTAAATATCAGCCTGGAGCTCTGGGGACAGTTGTCCAACAGAAGACTTTCAGAATGCGTGGGTCTCTGTGGGAGTTTGGACAATCTACAGTTTCCTATGCAGAGAGTGTGCAGCCAGCGACTCAGGACAGAACATGCATGACTGATTATTGTTAGAGCGTTAACTAACATAGAGTCACATTGTACCACGTTGAAGTCCACTTAATTAGACTGTATGAAATTGTAGGCAAACCTGGGTTGTTGTTAACTTTTGTACTCTTTATGATAAAGTCAATAGGAAAACTCTGATTCAGAGCTCCCAGGGTGAAGGGGAGTCAACTTGCAAGTTATGTTGGAGCTAATCTGTAGGATCACTTTATGCAGAAATCATGTATTACTTGAAATTATTTAGAAATATGAAGTTAAATTATGGCATGAGAAAAGATATAGAGATTGGTCACATCCCTTTCATTTAAGGACTAGAAAACAGATGAATGAACAGTTCAGCTGGTCTACACAAGCATTTACAGAATACATAACAGGACTGACGTGGGGGCCAGGCAGGTCACATGATCCCCAATAATGCTCCTTGGCTGTATCTTAAACTTCTCTATTAAAGTGTTCAGTGGTGGAGTAGCTATGTGGTGTATGCAGCCCTGGATTAATCTTCACCAGGAGAAAAAAAAAAAAAGAGTGTTAAAGAAAACCAATGGCTCTCTCCACCCTCACCGGCCACCCACAGACAGTCATTAGGGCTTTGGTAAATTTCTGCAGACAACCAAGGAGGGCTCTTTACAAATTGTACGACTCAGCTTCCTACCACTTTCCGCTGCCGTTCTCAGGATAGTTCTGGAATGGACTTCAGAGGTCTGGCTGGCTGGGCAACATTGTAAAAGAGCTGCTTTCTTGGGCAACATTGTAAAAGAGCTGCGCACTGAGAAAGAGCTTGTTGGCAGCAGGACACAGGACAAGTGTTCTTTATTTAAAAAAATGGCCTATAAATACACAATTTAGCCCACTGGTCCTCACTAAGAACTACTGTGGATTTAGAGTCTGTGGTCCATGTTAGAGTGGCTGACCTCACGTCTGGCTTGCTTAGGGAATTGGTCCCAGCTAAGGTCAAAGGGATTTGGAAAATCCACCTTCCCCTTGTAATATAGCAGGATAGAACTCTGTGGATAGGCTTTTTTTTTTTTTTTTTTTTTTTTTTTTTTTTGTGGGGGTGATGATAGATCTGTAGGCATTCTCATTGGTCAAAACCTGAGATGAACCCATTCATCTCACTGATCATGTTCTGAGAAAAAGGAGCAACTGAACAAACAGCTTTAAAGGGCAACTCGTTTTGCAAATTGTTGTTGGCAAAAAAAAAAATATCAATTTTTTTAAAAGAGTGCATATCTCCCTCCCCCAAATGCTTTTTATTTGACCAAGGGTCAACTTGCAAGGAAGCAATCTAGTTCAATTTATTTTCAAAACATCTGTGAAATTTGATATAAGACTTTGTACCCTTGATCCCGCTGCATCACGCTGCCAAGCCAAAATAAACAAACAAGTATATTAATTTCTTAAAAAAAATAAATAACAGAAGAAAATCAGGTGCAACTGATGGAAAAAGACAAGCAAACAAACAGAAGCCCTGAGTTTTATTCCACTGTGGAAGAGTACGATTACTGATGATACTGGAATTACATGCATTTAGAAATTCACACAAACAGACAACCCGGCATCTCGTCCCTGGAAACCACAGAACCCAGAACCAAATACCACCCTCTGCTTCCCACCTGGAGATGACTTGCCTTTAAACACCCAAGATCTAGAGATACACACGTTTTATTTTTTTTCTTGTTCCCCATCTTTGCCTTCTTGGATTTGGCCATAATGATGAAAAGAATATAGTTAAGACTTGAATCATCTTTTGGGTCAGGGGGATAAAGGACATGAAGAAGTGCTGATGTTTTGACAAGGCAAAACTTTGCTGTATGAGTGTGGTGGTCACAGCAGTCCCAGCCATCCCCTGTCCAGTGTCTCCTGAAAGTTTCCTCTTGCTGTTTCAACTCTGACCTTTCCTTGTCTGTTTAGCTCTGACTCACATTGCAGAATACAGTTCAAAGGTTACTCCTTAGTGACCTTCAGCAAGGGTCAGTACCCCATTGTCACTGTCATTGCCTGCTGTTTGTCTGTACTTTCCCATCTCAGTCCCAGCTCTTCTCAGATCCTGTGCTCACGGATCTGTGTGATGTGTGGTGAATTGGCCAATATCTACCTCTTCCTCTAGATTGGAAGAGACAGAAAGGCACTGTCCACAGTTGCTTTGTTTACCACTGCCCAGCCAGAGAGCAGCACAGAGTTGTCTTTTAGGAAACAGAGTGAAATCAAATAGGAGGCCTCCTTAAAGAGCACAATAGTGGCTGTATGTCGGGTTCTGTAGCCAACACTCTCATTTCTCAATTATACCCCTGTGTTGTTCTACATAATTTCAGCCCTAAACATTCTATACTGTTGTCTTAGTGTCTATTCCTGTGACAAATCACTGTGACCAAAAGCAACTGTGTAAGAAAGGGTTTGTAGCACAAATAATAAAACCCAGAGATAGATATTGGGGTTCAAGCTGAAGATCAAAAACTCAAAGCAGCCAGCCACTAGAGAGATCTTTTACCTCTACCAAATCTTCAGATCTAATGGACGAGATCCTGTCTCCATGAATCCTCAGACTCCACACTCCACTGAGTTCCTGTCTCTTCCCCTTTATATTTCTTTCTGTACACAGCCATATCACTCCTGTCTCCACCTCCCTAGAGCTGGGATTAAAGGTGTGGGACTCCCAAACACCAGGATTAAAGGTGTGAGCCACTATCACCTGGATCTATTTTTGGATCGACCTTGTGTAGCGCAGGGTAGCCTTGAACTCACAGAGATCCGCCTGCCTCTGTCTCTCTAGTCTTGGGATTAAAGGTGTGTGCCACCATTGCCTCTAGTAGCTTAGCTTTGCACTCTGATCTTCAGGCAAACTTTATTCATTAAAATACAAATAAAATATCACTACAAGGGCTTATTTGGCTCACACTTCCACATCATAGTTCATCACTGAAGGAAATTCAAGGCATGAACCTGGAGGTAGAGATCGAAGCAGAGGCCGTAGAGTAATACTGATTACTGTTTTGTTCCTCTTAGCTTGCTCACCCTTTCTGACAATCACCTGCCCAGAGGTGGAGGCTGGGCCTTCACATAAATCATTAATTAAGAAAATGACCCACAGACACGACCACAGGCCAGTCTTATGGAGCCAGTCTTTCAGTTAGGAGCCCTTCTCATCCTCCAGATGTATCTAGGTCTAGGTTGAATTGAAAATATAACAAAACCCAATTGGATGACTAGGGCCGTGTCAACTGGATTCACAGACACATCACTACTAAATATAACTTTTCCTTTCTCCCCAGGAAAGGATGCTAATGTTAATATCACAATATAAAACACTCTAACTTTAAGAGTCCCACATTCTTTAAAAACAAAACACTTTAAAAGTTTAGTCTCTTTAAAATATTATTCAAAGTTTCTCTAAAACTTCAAAGTCTCTTTAAAAGTTCAAAGTTACTCAACTGTGTGCGTCTATAAAAATTAAGTTACATACTTTCTCACTTCAAGAGGGAAAATTCATCAGCTGGGCGGTGGTGGCACACACCTTTGATCTCAGCACTCAGGAAGTAGAGGCAGGCAGATCTCTGTCAGGTCGAGTCCAGCCTGGTCTACAGAGTGAGTTTTGGGACACAAAAAGCAAGATATCAGGGTGCAATCACCAACAAAGGAGAACAAAACTGAAGCCCCAATAAAGTGCAGGGCGGAATTCTCAGTGCTGGAAACCTGGAGCTAACTCAGGATCTTCATGGGCTCCAAACGGTTTGTACAATTCCACCTCTCTGGCTTTACCATCTACACTGTACATAGCTCACCTTGTAGGCTCAGGCAAGCTCCATTCATAGCTATTGCTGTCTTCGAGGGTCATCTCATGACACTGGCATCTCTCAAATTCTGGGTGTCCACTGCAACAGGGCCAGCCTTCACTGATAGCTTCTCTTGGGTTCTCTTTGGGGACACTGACTCTGTCACATGGTCCTGAGTCTCAACTTCTCTCCATGACCTCTTCAATCCTGGGGCTTCTATTGCAACTGAGGCAAAAAGAAAACCAATGTTTTTTTCCAGCCATGCACAGTGCCAAGCCTCACTTGCTGTCTATGCTTGCTTCATGCTTCAAAACCAATCCCACTTGGGAAACTCTTAAATATCACCAAGTTTAGTGGCAAGCATCGGGTGTAGCCTTGGTCCAATCTGGACTACAGCTCACGTGGGTTGAACTGGAGGGAGTGAGAAAACAGTTCCCAGAAGATTTTGTCTCCATAATTCTTCTTTTCTTTGTCTTTTTACTGGTCTCTGGTTAGTCACAGCAAATTCTTCATCTCCATCTGGCCACAAACCAAAAATTCTTAGTTAGAAATAACACTCAAACAGACTGATAGAGCCTTTGTTCCTCTCTGAAATCCCACAAACAGGCCTCTCTCTCTCTCTCTCTCTCTCTCTCTCTCTCTCTCTCTCTCTCTCTCTCTCTCTCTCTCTCTCTCTTCTCTCTTATAGTCTAGTCTCTCACAGAGCGGCCTGGTGAGCTCTCAACATTGAATGTCTTTTCCAGCTGGAATTCAAACACCACCATCAACCTCCCCAAAACACATGGCCACTCCTGTCACAGCAACATGGTATCAATTCCTGTATTTGCTAAGGCTTATATTTAAAACTGTGGTGAAAATACCATGACTAAAAGCAACTGTGGAAGAAAAGGTCTATTTGCCTTACACTTCCACGTCATAGCCCACCAACGGGACTATGAGGAAAATTGGAGGAGCTTAAGGCACGCACCTGGAGGCAGACACGGAAGAAGAGCTCAGAGAGGAATGGTGCTTACTGGCTTGCTCCTCATAGCTTGCTTAGCCTTCTTCTTTCTTATACCACCTGGCTAAGGTTGGCAACACTGGGCCAGGGCCTTCCTTCTACCTTAGTCAATCAAGAGAATACCCCATAGATTTGCATACAGGCCGATCTCAATGAAGAGTGATTCTTCTGCCAGTGGTGGTACATGCCTTAATTTCACCATCCAGAGATAAGTGGATTTCTGAGTTCCAGGACAGCCAGAGCTACACAGAAGAACAAATAAACAAACAAATTTCCTCTTCTCAGATGTGTCTAACTTTGTGACAAGCTGCAAAAACCAACAAGGAGAACTATATTTACCTGTCGGTACTTTGGTGAAAGACTAAGAGCTTCTTTGGATTAGGACTACCTTCATTAAAGCGCCATTAGTCTTCTTGGCATAAACCACACCCACAATGTCACATGTACGGTTTCCAAAATGTCTAGGACATAAGAGCACTTGCAAAACAAATCATTCATTGGGACCAAACCCAGGCCACCACAGATACTAGATAAATGGTTACTGCTGATCAACACCCCAACCTAATCCTCTGCTTTGATAAGACCTGGAAAATATCTCCATCTTCGGCCCGCATTCAGACGGTTTTCAAAAGTACAGCATTCTGACAGCTCCTTCCAGAAGGCAGCAGATTTCATAGACCACAGAAAACGCTGCTTGCTCCCAAGGAACATGTCTGACCCATGTCTGAGGTTATTGCCTTCCCGCCCATCTGGCAAAGGGCATGGGGATGCAGAATGTACCCCTCCTTGCTTTTTTTCCCTTGTGACCATGCCTATCAGGTGACATCTTAGGATCAGTTTTCTGTACAAGCTGTCTTGGACAACATCATTTAAAAGTGTTCCCTGATCCCACTTTAAAAAATTGTGTATTTTTTTTTGAGATTGCAATATAATTATGCTTCTCCTCTTCTCTTTCCTCTCTCCAACCACTCCCTGAACTCCTCCTTGCTCTTTTCAGATTAATGGCCTTTTTCTCTCTACATATGTATGTTCCTAAATATTCCCAATATTTATGTTCCTAAATACATAAATATAGCCTGATAAATATGGACACTGAGACTTGATGTATATGTTTTCAGTGCTGGTCATTTGATACCGGGCGAACAATTGGTGTGCTGTTCCTTGGGGAAGACTATCTCTTCTACTCTCAGCGTTCCTTAGTTGCCTGTAGTTCCTTGTCTATATTTGAGGTCTCATAAACTTTCCCCTTTTCATGTGTATTGGGTCATTATTGTTCAGGTCATCTTTAGTAGGCCATGTTGGTAAGACTCCTAGCCCCTCTGACACTTCTAGGAGCTATAGTCTCAGAGTGAACTTTCTGTTTCCCTGACTCTCACAGTCTTTCTGATCTCTCTCCTGTAGATGGATCTGTGGGGAAGAGGCTCCACAACTCTGCATTTTGATTGGTTGTGGGTTTTGGCAATGGTCTTCATCTGTTGAATGAAATGATCTTCATTTTCTTGATAAGAGATGCGGACTACACCTATCTATGGGTTTAAGGACAAATACTTAAAGTGTAGTTCAGGAGGATGCTGTTTCAGTAAAGTGGTGGTTGTAGGTTTTGTTCTAAGATCCTTGGCTTCATTAACTTCAGTAAGCAGCACCCTTCCAGGTTCCTGTCCTGTTTGTTCCTGTTCTGACTTCCTTTGCTGATGAACATGGAAGTGTGAGCCATTCCTTCCCAACTTGCTTTGGTCATGGTGTTTCATCGCAGTGACAGAAACCTTAATGAAGACAGAAATCAATAGGAAAGAGTCTCCGATTGTTGTGTCTGAACAGAGATGACAAAAAGGCAGAGAGCAGACCCATCTGACTTGCAAGGAGCTCACTGGTAGCACAGACGGGGCCACTGAGAACTCAGAGGAGAGAGACAAGCCGCAGTCGATGGGAGATGGGAAGATAAAGGACTAAGTGAACTGGGCAGGCATGCTGAAGCTGGGGAGCTAAAGAAAAAGCAGGGGGTCTGAAATCGTCAGGAACGGTGTACCTGCTGACCAATTCTGTCACATTTGCTACCAGCGCTTTTAGAAGGCTAAATAGTAGAATCTGGCTTAACTCATGGACGAGCTTCAGTTGGCTCTTTATTCTTAGGCTTTAAGACTCAGCTTCTTATGGTAAATCTTCTGGAAAGTCATAAAGTTAAATCACTTTCACCAAGCATCTTAGTTAAGGTTTCTATTGCTGCAGTGAAACACCATGGCCAAGAAGCAAGTTGAGAAAGGGTTTACTTGACTTACACTTTCACATTGCTGTTCATCACTGAAGGAAGTCAGGACAGGACATCAAACAGGGCAGGATCCTGGAGGTAGGAGCTGAGGCACAGGTCATGGAGGGGAGCTGCTTCCTGACTTGCTTCCCGTGGTTTGCTTAGCCTGCTTTCTTAGAGAACCCAGGACCACCAGCCCAGGGATAGCCCATTCACTATGGGCTGGTCCTTCTCCCGTTGATTGCTAAATGAGACAATGCCTTCCAGTTGGATCTCATGGAGACATCTCCTCAGCTGAGGCTCCTTCCTCTCTGGTGACTCTAGTAGTTTGTGTTATGTTGACACCAAAACCAG
Source organism: Microtus ochrogaster (assembly GCF_000317375.1). Classification (NCBI taxonomy): domain Eukaryota; kingdom Metazoa; phylum Chordata; class Mammalia; order Rodentia; family Cricetidae; genus Microtus; species Microtus ochrogaster. Next base: position 58,597,597 of record NC_022031.1, on the reverse strand, counting down.
TCACTACACCAAGCCAAATACTTGGAAGGGAGCTGAGTGCTCCAGAGGTGCTTCCTAGCGGCGGCGCTAGCTTGGTGGTCAGGGAAGGAGCAGCCTGCAAGCGTGAGCCTGCTTTATGTGCTTTCCTCTCCCGACATGCCCGGCAAGCAGCGGGTGTCCTCCTCTCCCAGGGCCGTGGACAATTTTTGTGTCATTTCTACGACAGTCTCATCCTCCCTGGGGGCGTGATTCTCGATTCTGGGTATTTGCGAACTCCTGTTTCAGAGAACCAGATGGGGACAAATGTTTAGGGAACCTTAAAATGTTTTACGATACAGGAAAGTATCAGGGTTCTGTGTGATAGCACCCCTTGTTTACTGGGTTTTAAAAGGGTTCAGGTCTCACTTTTCTTGCAGCTTCCTGGCTTCTCCTTGGCTCCTGAAGCGCCTTGCGGCTTGTTTCCCAAGGGGCCCTTATTTACCTCAGCTGTTGGATTGTGCATGCTATTGAAAGGCCTGAACTTTTCCCATTTCAGTTTCCTAAAAGGACAACAAGGAAGATAGCAAGTACGCAGAGATGAGGGAGGTAGCACGTGTGTACTAGGCCTGAGCCAGTGCCCACAGTACCTCAAGGTAGTGACCAAAAGGGATAGTTCCTATAATCTCCCTAAAACCTACCCTGTCTTCCCCAAGCATGCCCCAAAATTAAAATTGTACCAATGTAACCACAGCCTGCTTAACCAATTGTGTTTGAGATGATCTAACTGTTGTCCCCTTATTTGAGCTTAAAAAAGGCCTGTGTGCTCCTTTCGTGGTCACCATTTTGAACTGGTACGCCCCCGCATGTTGCAATAAATAGTTTGGGTCTGGGGTCTTTTTCAGCAACTCTCAAACCTTCCTGGTATTAGTTGAGAACAGGACGGTTCAAAGGACTTGAGGACTAATTTATATTCTTCTGGAAGAGGCCACCCTCAGTATTTTGCTCTCAATGCCCTGTTTTATTTACAGGACTTACACTAAGTCTATTTCTGTGTGTCATTTCTGGGACATCCTGATTTAGCTGCTTATGTTCCCTGACCTTTGTTCCTAGGAGACAAAATTGTGTTGAGTACGAGAAGCAGGTGACACAGTCTTGTTATTGTCACTGAGCACAGTTAGTGCCTGTCTCCAAAGGAGCTCACAGGCTGGGACTCAATGTTGGGTCTCACCCCACTTTTAGTGGCACAGGAAGGTTTTGGAGGGGGCTCCAAACAGGCATTTCTGGCTAATTTTTAGGAATCATGCTTATTTTGGGTGATCCTAATAGATTTCACCTGCAAAGTTATGTATTCAACTCTTGCATCTATTTCAGGACTCAGAAGAGCTGCAAGGCCCTTCCAGGAGCTGAAGAACACAGTAAAGCATATGCTTAGCATAGCTGAGACCCGGGGTTCAATCCCCAGCATTGCAAATAAAGCAAAACAAAAGAAACATCCAATATCCAGTCATATAAAAATTGAACTTTACTTCTCTTTAGTTAGAGTACTGCAAAATGGAAGGTTTTTTTTTTTCAACATCCTCATTGCATTTAAAAAACAAGACGTTAAAGAGCTTATGAAAAGGATGCCTTCGTTAGGGTATCTGTTGCTGTGAAGAGACTCCACGACCACGGTAACTCTTTTTCTTATATAACTTTCATTGATTCCTTATGGTTTTCACATCATGCATCTTGATCCCATTTATCTCCCTGTCCCCTCATTTCTACCCTCTGCCCATGCAAACTTGCACCCAAAATCAAACCAAATTTAAACCAACCAACCAACCAACAATCAACCACACAAACAAAAAAAGGAGAAGAATCTCATTGTGGAAGTTGCAATGTAGCCCTGTGAGTCACACAGCTTACCCCCAGTCCATTCATCTTTACTTGTCAGTGTGCATTGCCTGAGTCATTGGCCTGGTTTGAGGCCTCTGATTCCTGCTACACCACGAGCAATGGGCTCTCATTGAGGCTCCTCTTGGATATCCTGTTGTTGTCCTGTGTCATGGAGATCCTGCTGTTTAGGATGCTTCCCCTAAACATGCTCCAACAGTTCCTAGATGAGATGGATGTTGGTGTGGGCTAATTCAGAGTCCTGGTTGTGGGCCTGGGTGGTCGCTGGGTTGGGTCAGCTCACCAGCTTTCCCTCATCCTCACTGCGTGGGCAAACTCTCCAGCACAGCCTGGTCTAGTTCACCCACTGCAGCCTGCAGCAAGGGGTGGGTCCAGTTCTCCCGCTCTCAGGTTCTCAGATCTGGGTCCCCCATACCACACTCACACCACCAGGAGCAGGTTTGCCCAGGAGAGATGCAGGGCCTTCTCTCCCAGTTGCTGTCAGGGGCATATTAGGAATGGTGGGGTCAGCTCTCCTTTGCTTATGCCTTCAGGGCTGGCTCACCTGTGCCCCTGCCAACAGGGTCAGCTCTAGTGTGCCACCCACGCAGGGCGCAGTGCCTGATCTTCCACAGCAACTCTTAGAAAGAAAAACATTTAATTGAGGGCGGCTTTCAGTTCAGAGGTTCAGTCCTTTATCATCATGGCAGGATATGATGGCATGCAGGCAGACACGGTGCTGGAGAAGGAGCTGAGAGTCCTACATATTGAGCCATAGACAACAGGAAGTGAACTGATCTAGGCATAGTGGGCACAGGAGGCCTCAAATCCCACCCCCACTGTTGGGGACTGCAGACCCTCAGACCCTGAACTTTCTATGACCCTTTGCCTGCCGGAGTGAACGACTTGTTTTCCTGTGCTTGCAGCTGCTCTTGGCCTGAGACCCTCATGAGTTCTGATGTCAGGGGAGTGGTTTCTGGTGGACTTGTAGTGAAAAATCTCGAGAGACAGGGCGTGACCATTCGTCAAGGAGAGCACTATATAAGCTGTCCTGGAACACGATAAAACCGGCATTTTTGTTTCAAGAGTGACCCATGTCTCCGTGTATTTTTTAATCCCAGGGGCCTTGCCCAATCACGGTTCCAGGTGGTGCAGAAGTCACACCCCACAGTGACACACTTCCTCCAACAAGGCCACACCTACTTAAACAAGGCCACACCTCCTATTAGTGTCACTCCCTATGATCTTATGGGAGCAAGTTACATTTAAACCACTGCAAGGGAATTTTATTTAATTTTTAAAATGATGCATGGGGTCCCTGATTTGTATGAGATTATCTCTCTATTATCTCTGCCTGGAGACTGTCCTTGTACAATGACTAGGATGAAGGTCTGCATGGAAATGTTTGGCCTTTGCTGTCAGGTCTTTATCTTCCTGATTTATTTACGCCCATTCTCATTTATCAAGTGGGATAGCTCAAGCTGGGGCACGCTGCTGATCAGAACAAAGGATTTTCCAACAGTGAGTTTTTTCTTGACTTTCTTTTCTGGTTACTTCATACCTGCTAGAAGTAACCATAACCTTGCAGACTCCTGTTTGGCATCCCAGCTACATGCTCTATGCATCCCCAAATGTCAGCTGTTCCCTCTCTACAGATTGTAGTAGAGTTTTTTTTTTTTTTGTTTTGTTTTTTTGTTTTTCGAGACAGGGTTTCTCTGTGGCTTTGGAGCCTGTCCTGGAACTAGCTCTGTAGACCAGGCTGGTCTCGAACTCACAGAGATCCGCCTGCCTCTGCCTCCCGAGTGCTGGGATTAAAGGCGTGCGCCACCATCGCCCGGCTGTAGTAGAGTTTTTATTGGCACATTGTAGATTCAACCTTTTGGTGCTTTTTTTTTTTTCTCTATCAGGAAAATGAGGTTTGGGATTTGATGGGGTCATGTCTGAATCAAGTTCCCTTAATTTTTGGAAGTCTGGGCATGCGCACACCAGTCTGGGCTGCAATGACAGCTGATATCGGCTTCCCTCTTTCTGGCATGGATTCTTAGCTACAGTGTGTGTATTAGAAGTTGTAACTCCCCGGTGTCTTTAATTGAAAATGACTCCATGAAGTATCAAGTGTCTACATGACTAGATTCCATCCACATTTTTAGCCTTGATTATCATTTCCTCTTGTAATGAAAATATTGATGAGTCACACTAAACTATGGAATTGATGTCCACTGCCCCGGGGTCCACATTTTCTAAAGAATGATATACTACTCCCCACTTTGTTACTACGTTTCCTGTGGTTTGGGTGGCTTTGTGCGGATTTCTTATTCTTCTTTAGGGGTGTAGAGAGAAGGGCTAACAACGTCTCTCGTCAGCGTCTTTCCTAGTCAGACCATGGTGCTTACTTTTGGTCATCTTATCACAGACATAGACAAATACAGAGGAGAAAATCTCCGTAGAGGAGTTGCCTCCACAGACAGACCTGGAGCATGTAGATGGATGGGGGACATTTTCCCCCATCAATTAGTTGCTAGTTGATGTAGCAGGGCCCAGCTCTTTGTGGAAAATGCTGTCCTTGGGCAGATGGGCCTGGGCTGTGTAAGGGAGGCGGCCGAGTAAGCTAGGAGGAGCGAACCAGTAAGCAGTCGTCTTCCGTGGCTTCGGCTTCCGTCCTCTGTCCCGTGTCCCTCGATGATGGATTGCAAAGCACGAGTGGAAGCGACCCTTCCTTCCCCAATGTCTTTTGCCAGTGTTTTTTATCACAGCAGTGGAGAGCAAACTCGGATGGAGAGGGAGATGATTTCTACAACACGTGGATGAAACGACCTAATTTCCCCTTCCTACGTCATAACCACAGATGATGTTGAAACCATCTGTTGTGGGAGCAAAGTTTTGTAATCCAAATGTCTGCTTTATTAGCTCTATAATAGATGCCATCGAGATAAGCGAGGGCGTGTCTGAGGTAAGTGGGAATTTGGTTCCAGGACAGATACAGGATTGAGGCTACACACGTCAAGTACAGTTAGAAGACCGCCTGCTGCCTTTTCTACCTGTGTCTTCAGAGACACAGGGTTAAAGACCTCACAAGTAAAGAGATGTGCTGTGTCGTGGGACATGGAAGACAAACGGTGAGACAGAACTAAGTAACAGAGAACAGACAGGATTTGTCTGCAAACAGTTTGGCTGATGAAGAGACTGAAGGCTACAAGCCTTGCCTGTCTCCAGGGATCCTCACCAAGTCTCTGTGAATCCCTCATTTGATGAAAGTGGGGAAGGAGTGGGCTAATTACTGATCCCATTTTTTTTTTTTTATTTTTCCAAGACAGGGTTTCTCGGTACAGCCCTGGCTGTCCTGGAACTCACTCTGTAGACGAGGTTGGCCTCGAACTCACAGAGATCCGCCTGCCTCTACCTCTAGAATGCTGGGATTAGAGGTGTGCGCAGCTACCACCAGCATTTTTGTAAACTAAAGAAACACTTACAAGTGAGTAGTTATTGTCTCACTCCCTGGACGGTACAAATAGCCTCATGTTCCTGTTTCTACACGAAGAAAACAGGGGTAAAGACTAAGTGACTGACAGATTTCCTTGAAACGCCATACAGCCACACGGCCACAAGGTCACACAGCCATGCAGCCACGCAGCCACACAGCCGCACAGCCACGGAGCCACAAGGTCACACAGCCGCACAGCCACGCAGCCACAAGGTCACGCAGCCACGCAGCCACGCAGCCACACAGCCAGCTAAGGAGTAAGAAGGAAAGAAAGGTATACAGAATAGGGAAAGGCAGAAGCCCAGAGGCCAAAGGTAGACAGGCTAATTTAAGTTAAAAGCTGGCTAGAAACAAGCTAAGCTAAGGTCGGGCGTTCATAAGAAAGAATATGTCTCCATGTATTTATTCGGGTGATGGGTGATGAGCCCCCCAAGAGTAAACAACAACAAAAACAACAAAAACTGACTCTACAAAGGCACTTTGTCCAGAGGATACAGGTCGTGTTGCCAGCTGGAGCGGATAAGGAGACAATGGAGTTACTGCAGTTTGGTCTTTTGGTGGCTGGAAGAATTGAACTGTCTTTGACACGCAACAACACGCCGGCGAAGATCTTAGCCTGCTAAATTGTGTGTCTTAGTATTATGAATAGTGACACATTATCCCCTTCATGGACCCACTACACCGAGAAGCTTGTGATACAGTGTACATATTGAGACCTCATCACACATAGTTAGAGAAGGCACAATCCCAAATCTACCGTGGGATTCCATTTCTGCATGACATGTTTGTTAGATGCTGTGATGGGCGTTCTGATGAGCGGAGGGCACCGGGATGGTTCAGTGCCAGCCATCACCTGAGTTTTCGTCTTTAGTGCCAGTCACTATTCCAAATATTTGTCAGAACCTCTGTTTCTATAATGAAACACATACTTTTTAGGTCAGTGGTGTAGAAAGTTACATTTTCTTTAAGAGAAATCCCAAGTGAACTGCTCGTTTATAGAATTGAGGACAGAGTATTTCTTTTATCACACCCCCTCCCCACATCTGCTCCTCTGCTTCTGGCATTCCTGTCTTACAAAAAGAAACCAACTAACCAAACAAGAAACCAATACCAGTTCCCATGTCTGGAGACATCGGGAAGGTGCTCTCCTAGCTGAGTTCTTTGCAAGAGTTTTGTATTGGTCTGTTTTGACTCTTTAGACCTTCAAGAATTTCCAAGGCAGTCCTAAAGATTCACATGTGCTCAGAGAAGAATGCTAGGGGAAACAGCCATGGCGGAGGCTGGATGATCGGCTCCCTGCTCAGTGACTGGCAGCCTTAGCTTCTTTAGGAAGACTCACTTACAGGACCTTTCCAGGGACACACCGCCAGACCACAAGCGACTTTTTTTCTTTTTTTTTTCTTTTTTTATTTATTAAGGATTTCTGCCTCCTCCCCGCCACCGCCTCCCATTTCCCTCCCCCTCCCTTGATCAAGTCCCTCTCCCTCATCAGCTTGAAGAGCAATCAGGGTTCCCTGACCTGTGGGAAGTCCAAGGACCGCCCACCTCCATTCAGGTCTAGTAAGGTGAACATCCAAACTGCCTAGGCTCCCCCAAAGCCAGTACGTGCAGTAGGATCAAAAACCCATTGCCATTGTTCTTGAGTTCTCAGTAGTCCTCATTGTCCGCTATGTTCAGCGAGTCCAGTTTTATCCCATGCTTTTTTCAGACCCAGGCCAGGTGGCCTTGGTGAATTCCAGATAGAACATCCTCATTGTCTCAGTGTGTGGGTGTACCCCTCACGGTCCTGAGTTCCTTGCTCGTGCTCCCTCTCCTTCTGCTCCTGATTTGGACCTTGTTATTACGTTGTTGCTCTATTTCTGGCATTGAAAATATTGGATCACTGGTCCTGAACAAATTGTGACTTTGGTACGTTAAAAAAAATAAAGACTGAGATGCTGGCATTATTCTGGCATTGAGTTTGTGTTGTGAATTTGACAAGTCACCAAATGTTACAGGTTATGTCCTTAATTAAAATTCAATGGGTAGAAGCAGATTTCATATATGGTGAGTTACCTGTCCTCTAAAATATCTGTATGGCCATATGTCTAGGTCCAGCCACCGCAAGTCCATGGCATCATGCCCCAACAGCTTATTAATTCTGTAGAGTGAGTGTGTACATGTGTGTATACAACACCAAAATATAGTGAGTGTGCATGTGTGTACACAACGCCAAAACAGTAAAGGGAATTGATTGTGGTTTGCTAACACCGTAGTTTCACTGATTCTTGAAACTATACTATAGAAAGTTGCATATTTATATGACTAGATTTCATGTGCTGAATACATACATATATATATATATGTATATATTTATTTGTTGGCTGCAAGCTTTCCCTGCATCCCTCAGTCCTTGATAGTTATGGACTATCCTATACCCCACCCCCTACCCTATTCCATGATAAACATGAAAAACTGAGACAAAATTTCCAGCCAATTTAAGATAATACCTTAAAGATTTTATGAAATCATGGAGAGTCAAGACCAGTTGTGAACATCTAGCAAAGTGGAAGATTCCCAGAAAAAAATGGGAGCCAATGAGTCTTTGCCATATTGATAACCTAACTGTGTGATTTTCAGAAATCATAAGACGTAAATTTTGATGACACTATTATTAATATATTCCTAGATGTGTGGTTTGTTTTGTATATAGATTTAAATGCAATACATTTCCTCCAGAAAATAATCTTTATAATATAAACACCCAATGGGAAAGAAATACACTTACTGGCTGACTATCTTCACTGAGAAATAAGGATAATAGAATGGCCCCTAAATAACAAACAGCTAAGATGCCCACAGTTAAAACTGCTGAGCCAAGCAGTTGGAAGCCAGACAGTAGAAAAAATAGAACATGTGACCTCTATCAAGGTGAACCCCCCACTCCCCTATGGGGGAGAATTAAGCACTGAGAATTCTAAGTTGGGCTTGCAAATCCTCTAGGCAATCTAAAGCGCAAGATGAAACCAGAGCTTTACATCCGGGAGAGCAGTCCCAGTACACAGAAACACGAGCCCTTAGCTCTGTGAAGCCCTTCGTTCTTTTCCTGGTATTATGTGTAGGAATCAAGATTCGGGAGGTTTTGGAGACAAGTCAACAGCTGCGGTGACCGTCAGAAAGTAGTTTCTCTTGTCCTAGAGATGTCTTGACTTACTCTCTGCCATTCTTCTACCTGCCCCTCGAGTTTAAGATTTGTCTTAAATGTATCATATTCATGAACAGCTTTCAAAATAGTGTTTTTCTGGAGAATGTAAAAGCTCTAATTTTGTGTTCTTTTAAACTCTTTGTCACTGTCATTCAGGATCCTAATACATTTGTTTTATTTTTAAACAAGGAATTTATCTAAACAGCAAGATGCTTGACTTGAAGGGGGAATCTAGGAGCATTGTTTTAAAGAGTAACTTAACTGTACGTACAGGCAGGCTGCATACATGAAATAGCTACAGAGAAAAGAGCTATAAAATTAACCTTGGTTTTACAATGAGAGATGAAAACATTAAAATTCTCCAACCACATAGGGTATGTAACGAGTTTTATGCTGGGGGGTTCTTTTTTTTTTATTTTTTATTTTTTGGTTTTTCGAGACAGGGTTTCTCTGTGGCTTTGGAGCCTGTCCTGGAACTAGCTCTTGTAGACCAGGCTGGTCTCGAACTCACAGAGATCCGCCTGCCTCTGGGGTTCTTTTGATAAAACAACCAGAGCAAAATAACTCTTCCTGAAGTAGAGAGGGAAGAGCCGAGAGCACAGGCCACTAGGGCTGGAAGGGAGTGCTGGCCCAGAGCCGTCCCTCTGACCTCCTCCATCATGACAACCAAACACAGCACGGGCTATTTAGGTTTTTGTTTGTTTCTCTTTGTTTGTGTTTGACAGGGTGTCTCTACAGAGTGCTGGCTGACCTGGAATTAACTGTGTAGACCAGGCCACTCTCCATTTCATAGTGATCTACCTGCCTCTACTTCCCAAGTGCTAGAATTAATATGCGCCACCGTGCCTGGCAGAGTTCAGGGAAAAAAAGTTCAAAAGGCTCGTGCACATAAACCAGCCACTTTCTGCCTGGTGCTGTTCTGTGTTCTGTGTTTATTTCTCTCATATCTCTGCTCCTTTTGCTTAATAATTCTAAACCTCGTGCTCCCTACTCGGGAACATGTGAACTCTGTCGAACCTGGACCCCAACAATTCGCCTATCTGGTTACAGGGGAAGGCTAGTTCGGGCACCCTCTCCACTATTGATAGGGGTCATCCTGCGGATTCTTGGGAATTTCCCCAGAACCAGGTTTCTCTCTAATCCGATAGTGGCTCCCTCTATTGAGATCTCTCTTTCATTGCTCTCCCACCTTGTCCCTTCCCCCTCTTGGCCATCCCATTCCTCATGTTCTTATCTCCCTTCCCCTCCCCTTTACTGGTACAGCCACTTTAAAAGTCAGTATGGCAGTTCCTCAGATAATTGGGAATTGATACCCCTCAACACCCAGTAATACCACTCCTGGGCATATACCCAAAGGATATTCAATCATACCACAAGGACACTTTGCTCAACAATGTTCACAGCAGCATGATTTTTAATATCTGGAAACTGGAAACAACCTAGATCCCCCTCAGCTGAAGAACAGATAAGTAAAACATGGCACATTCACACAATGGAGTATTACTCAGCTGTAAAAAGCAATGACATCATAAAATTTGCAGGAAAATGGATGGAACTAGAAAAAAAAAACCATCTTGAGAGAGGTAACCCAGTCTCAGAAAGACAAACATGGTATGTACGCACTCATAAGTGGATCTTAGATGTAAAACAAAGGATAACCAGACTACGATCTACAGCTCCAGAGAAGCTAGGGAACAAGGTGGACCCTAAGAGGGATGCATAGATCCCCTGGGAAAGGGAGGTAGATGACATCTCCTGGATAAACTGGGTGGAGGGGAGACTTTATTCCTCCATGAGTTATTTGGAGCCTGTCATGATATTTGCCTGGTCTTCTATATATTTTGGCTTTCTGGTGGAGAATGTAGTCTTAGTCTGTATAAACTCAGGAGTAAAGCAGCAGGCTCCTTCTGTAGTAGACTCCTGTCTGCTGCCATAACACAGCAACCTATAGTTACCCTTCATTTCCAGTTGTGCTGGTATCTGTTTCATTGCCTGGTTTGCCCAACAAGCTGGAGCTTTATCTGTCTGACTGATAAGCCCTGTGGTTCCCAACATCTTTTCATTGGTTTATTAGTGGTGTCTGCCTGTTCATGTCAAACTGCACCGTAGAACCAGCCTGCCCCACCCCCGTTGAATTGATGTAGTCTTTACTCTAACATTGACTCCTTCTTTGGGTTTCTTCTTGGCCATGGTTTGTTGCTTCACAAAGGAGGTACCCAGGCAGCACTGAGGGAGCACACATGCAGCACCAGGAGCAAAAGGAAGTCACAGCATGGACCAGGCAGAGGGTGTGCAGTACAAAGCTTCCTATTTCTCCTCTTCTCCCCTCCCCTCTGCTCCCTTCCCTTCCCTTCCCCTGCATCCTTCTCCTCCCTCCTGTTCTTTTTTCTTATTTTTTTGTATTTGGTAACAGTTTTTATTTATTTATTTTTTAATATGTAGTCTTGCCTGACCTTGAACTTGCAGTGATCCTCCTTCTCTCGCTCCTGTGTGCCAAGATTAAAGATGTGAATCACCAAGTACAGCTCAGAGTGTTCGTAAAACTTTAAGATGAAGTTTGGGATTCTGAGTAATAACCATAGTATTGAAAAACAGAACAAATCAAAACAACAACAACAACAACAAATCCCTAATCCTCCTAAATGCTTACATTTCAATTCTCGTAGGCCTCACCCCACTAAAGATCAGCACAGCATTCATAAGAGATATAAACATAGTAGCCAAATAGCTTCTACACCGACACAAACACTTGATAGTTTTGCATGGGGTTTTCATAAAGAACCCAAAGCAAACACTGGTTAGTCTTTATGAGCATCACATATACCTAAGGAGATATCTTTACCCACCACATTTGGACTTCTGGATCTAACCTAAGAGGCCCCCTAACCCTTACTTCTGTGCTCAGAGAGATAGTAAAGCCTTCCCAAGGACATTTGATTGGTTGGCATTAAAATATATTTACTTCCTCCAGCCTGCACTCAGACTCAGCCACTCTACTTAAGATAGGACCACAAGTATGATTTAGGCATTTAGTTACTCTTGTATTTTATGCAATTAGTTATACAGCAGCTATTTTAATAAGTTAATCACCAAGAGACAGAGTAAAGAAGACTAAAGGGATTATAAAAGTCCACGCTCTAAGAAGGATGGTTAACCAAGGGATTGCAGGATGTGAGGAATCTGCTTCTGGTAATCCTAATTACTCTAGCAAAAATGGCAAGCAAATGAGGCAAGTCCATGAGTTGACTTAAAAATTCTTATTCTGAAAAATGGAAACAGAAGGAGCATTGCCTTCTTAAAAAAAATATTTATTTATTTATTTATTTATTTATTTATTTATTTATTTATTTATTTATTTATTTAGTATACAATATTCTGTCTGTGTGTATGTCTGCAGCCAGAAGAGGACACAGACCTTATTACAGATGGTTGTGAGCCACCATGTGGTTGCCGGGAATTGAACTCAGGACCTTTGGAAGAGCAGCCAGTGCTCGTAACCACTGAGCCATCTCTCCAGCCCCAAGTACTGCCTTTTTAAATGAGTTCACAGTTATCAGTTATCCTGATACTCAAATCATATAAAGACCCAACAAGAAAGAGAATTGCAGATCAGTTTCTATTGTGTAGACAGATGCAAAAATTCTCAATAAAATACTTACAGACTGAATCCAAGAAGGCATCAAAAAGATCATCCACCATGATGCTAGAGATTCAGGAATGGTTCACAGTACAAAAATTGAGAAATAGAATTTATCATATGAACAAACTAAAAGAAAAATACCACATGATCCTCTCATTAGATGCAGAAAAGACCTTTGACAAAATTCAACATCTCTTTATGGTAAAAGTCTTGGAGAGATTAGGGATTCAAGGGACATACCTAAAAATAATAAAGATAGCTTACAGCAAGCCTATAGCCAACATCAAATTAAATGGAGAGAATATCAAAGCAATTTCACTAAAATCAGGAACAAGGCAAGGCTGTCCACTATCTCCACACCTATTCAATGTAGTACTTGAAGTCTAAGCTATAGCAAAAAGACAACTGAAGGAGATCAAGGGGATACAAATTGGAAAGGAAGTAGTCAAATTATCTTTATTTGTAGATTATATGATAGCATATACAAGTGGCCCTAAAAACTACACTAAGAAACTCCTACAGCTGAGAAACACCTTCAGCAATGCAGCTCAATACAAAATTAACTCACAAAAATATATAAATGACAAATGGACTGAGAAAAAAAGAAAGAAAGGGAAATAACCCTTTTCATAATAGCCTCAAATAAAATAAAATACTTTGACTGTATCTCTAACCAAGAAAGTGAAAGACTTGCATGACAAAAACTTTATGATATTGAAAAATACATTGAAGGAGATAATAGAAGACAGAAAGATCTCTCATATTCATAGAGTAGTTGGATTGACATGGTAAAAATGGCCATCCTACCTAAAGTAATACACAGATTCAATGTAATCTACATCAAAATTCCAAAACAATTCTTCACAGATTTTGAAAGGACAACCTTCAGCTTCATATTGAAACACACAAAAAACCAAGATAGCCAAAATAATCCTGAATAATAAAAGAACTTCTGGCAGTATCATCATTGATGACCTCAAATTGTACTACAGAACTGTAATAATAAAACGAGCATCTTATAGGAACAGAAATAGACATGTTGATCAAAGGAATTGAGTTGAAATTTCAGACATAAATCCATACACTCATGAACACCTGATTTTTGATAAAGAAGCTAAAAATACACACTGGGAAAAAGACAACATGTTCAACAAATGGTGCTGGTCCAGCTGGTTGGCAGCATGTAGAAGAACCAAAATAGACTGATATTTATCACCCTAGACAAAACTTAACTCCAAATTGATCAAAGATCTCAACATAAAACTAGATACACTAAACCTGATAGAAGAAAGTAGGGAATAGCTCTGAACACAATGGCATAGGAGAAGACTTTCATCAGAACGGGCATTAAGATCAACAATTAAAAAATGACATTTCATGAAACCGAAAAGCTTTTCTGTGACTCAGAGAACCCTGCAGAAGAGGAGGCAGAGAGAGTGCAGGAGCCAGGGGGGATGGAGGACACCAGGAGAACAGAGCTCTTTAAATCCACAGGGTCAACCCACAGATGAACTCACAGAGACTGAGGCAGCATGCACAGGCCTGCACAGGTCTGCATCAGATGAGGTCCTTGAGCTGAGGTGAGAAGGGGGCATGTGGCCCCATCCATAGCCCAGAATCAATCTTCAATTGATTACCACTTGCAAATGAAAATGAAATGTTTACTCCAAGCGCCTCTCCCTGGGGAAAGAAATTACTCCTAAGGCTAGGTGGCATGCCCAGCTCTAGATGGCGAACAGAAAGCAAACTCAGTGTCAACTTTGGAGGATCTTGGTCTGATGATGGCATGTTAGGCCCCTTCCCCTTATTTTTAAAACATTCTACCATATTATTTTTACTTTCATTTTACTCATATAGTTTATTTTATTTCTCTCTTTTTGTCCTTCAGGTCCTTTGCATATA